>NC_056743.1:1424278200-1424490700 GCF_019279795.1 Protopterus annectens
GAAAATGCTAATAAATATTAGATACATTTCTACTGCAGTACAAGACTGTTAGTATAAGTACTGATCCTCATAATTTTCAACACTATATGCACGGATTGGTATTATATAAGGGAATGAGAAGGGAGCATATTTTCAGTTGTCATGACAGAGTGCCTGATGGACAAATAGAAGGGCAACGATGGGGCATATGTGGTGTGGAATGCTTTGGGAGCGACATATATAAGCATTCATAGCAGCTGTCAATAGCAGAGATGCGGTTGTTGTTGACAGCTGATATGGCAACAAATCTGTGCCGTCAATGTTGGTGCTCTTATACAGCATGCATTCTGCTATTATGTAAGTGAGTGAATCATAAATATTTCAGCCTACTTTGCCCTGACATTATTGCTCTGTACATGTTCACTGGGATATTACTCTATCCATGTTCATTGAGTTATTACCCTGCACATATTCACTGTAGTAGTACCCTGCACATTTTCACTGGGGTAGCACCCTGCGCATGTTCACTGGGGTATTACCCTGGGATAGTACCCTGTGCATGTTCACTGGAGTAGTGCGCTGAGCATGTTCACTGGGATATTACCCTGTGCATGCTATGTTGGGTATTACCCTGTGCATGTTCACTGGGGTATTACTCTGGGGTAGTACCCTGTACATGTTCACTGGGGTAGTAACCTGTGCATGCTCACTGGAGTAGTACCCTGTGCATGTTCACTGGGATATTACCCTGTGCATGCTCTGTAGGATATTACCCTGTGAATGTTTACTGGGGTGGTAACCTGTTCGTGTTCACTGGAGCAGTACCCTGTGCTATACCTCTCAACCTCTTATAGCAAGAAATCTGGATAAAGCCATAGATAATGGAGGGATAAAGGTTCAAAAATAGGGACACTTTCTTAAATATTGTATAACTTAGAACGTTGATAGAATAACAAGTTTTCCATTAGCATGACATTTCTGAAGGGTATAAAGTCTGAAACTCAAATGTCTGTCGATATTTTCTGATTTTAACCCTCAATGATTTGCCAGTGATTTTCCAGAAAGCCACAATTTTATGATACACAAGCAAACAGTATATGGCAAAAATCTGGACATTCTGCAAACATCTGTGCAGCTGAGAGGTATGCCCAGTGCATGTTCAGTGGGGTACTCTACCCTATGCATGTTCTGCAGGGTATTCTCCTGTGCATGTTCGCTGGGGTACTACCCTTTGCAAGTTCTGTAGGGTATTACCCTGTGAATGTTCACTAGGCTATTCCCCTATGCACGTTCACTGATGTGCTTGTGCGTTTTCACTGATACTCAGCAATACCCTGTTAAGCACGACATCAGTATGACACCAACATTTAATTATACATCTATTTAACTTTGTTAACTGGGTGAGTAAACTTGAATAAAGGCCAATTTGAATCACAACTTGGGCCAAGAGGTAGGTACAACTTTTCAAAATAACAGTTTTATTCAGTTTAGTTTCAAGGTTACTTTTTGAACCCACATTTCTTTCAAGTTTCATTAACAGAAGTTTACTTGCAGAAGACATTACTTTCAAACCAGTTCTGATAATATGGTCAGTCTTTGCATAGTTCAGTGCTGACAGTCTGCAGTACAATTGCCATAAAAATAATGGCTGCCCTACACAATCTTCTCCACATTCCATGCATTTGTAAATTGTGGTGGGTGGTGCAGAACCTCATTTGCATACTTATTGTGCACCTTACCTCCATCAGATATGCAGTAGAGTGTTTAGTTACTCCATGGAAGTGAGGCACTTCCTTGAATTGTATAGGGCCCTAATTTATGATGTTTAGTACATATTTTACCTACACAATTGTAGACCATCTTTATGAAGCCCATAACTAATTTTTAAAGATTATATCTTCAGCCACAGGGTCATAATTTTTGAGGTTGTTGTTCTGCACTAGAAAAAAAGCACTCTCTGAAACTTACTAAGCATTCTATTGAGCTGAACCACACACATTACTTACCAAGTGCAATTGGACGTGTAAGAATGCATGATGTATGTTCTTTTTTTTTCATACTGTATACTAATGACAAAGCATACATGAATTCTTGTGCCTGCTGTGAAGAATGGAGATACTGCCAGCCCAGCTAGCTGGAATTTTTGTAAATAATTATATGTCATTAGTGAATATCGAAATAATTTATATAAGATGCTTGTGTGACAAATGTATTAGAGCTGTATGTCATGTGTATATCAAACTGCTTGTATAGAAACGTGTGTTGAAATGGGCATTTGCAGAGTGCTGTTTGAAATGTAGCCACAATGTGCTCTACTAGAAGAGAACAGAAATGTACATGCAGTATTCTAACTGTTTAAATGTATATATTTTAACAGTGGAACTGGAATATGTGAGCTAAACTTCAGAAAAATTACATTATAGGCTACGCAATAAAAGATGGTATCTTTCAGTTTTCAATGCAGCTAGAGACACGCCTGTACTAGGAAACTTTCGGTATTGTCTTTAGGGTGACTTAATTACTAGTCTTGAAAGCATGAAGGAATGTGTTTATTTTATGAATTTCAGCATCTGTCAGAGATCTGAGGAGAAGCCCTTGTCTGCATATTTTTACAGGTAGATGCTAAATTCTGCCAGATTCCAGCAGTTGGGGTTTCATCTGGGAACTAGGTGTCAGATGACAAGAAATTATGTCATTCTGCAATCTATCCCAGCAGTAATATTGTAGATATTAATTTGAGAAGTCTCTTAGTGAGACAGAGCATTCTGCATTCTGTCTTGGACCTGACAACAACTGAAAGATCCATTCATTACATCTGCCTTGCTTGATTAATATGTTCTTAGGTTATAGTCATTCTCTTAGATTCAGTTAGGAATACAGTGAAGGTTAGTTTAAATATTTCCTTTATTTATTTGAGACTGTGCTGCAATGTTGTTTTAAGTATTTCCTGTGGTTTTGAACTCTGATGTCACTGTGAATATATATCTAGTACTGATTTGTTCTTTTATTATTTATTATTAAATATATTTAAACCTTTCATTGTGGCTGATCTGTGTGGAGATATTTAAGTTTTGAGAGTACTTGCTTATTTATTTGGTGGCACTCAATAACTTTGTTCTTAGTCAAACTATCATTTGTGTTAATATTAATATTGCAGAGTAGATTGGACACCCTTTGTTAATCACCTTAAAGTAACTGATAAGGAGTGACTGGTGGCAGTAATAACTACCTTATAGTCTTGGCAGAAGGGGGCATAGCTAGTAAACCTCTGCCAGCCTTTCCCAAGTGAGTGTTTGTGTAAATCAAACCTTAAATAGTGTGTGTGTGTGTGTGTGTGTGTGTGTGTGTGTGTGTGTGTGTGTGTGTGTGTGTGTGTGTGTGTGTGTGTGTGTGTGTGTGTGTGTGTGTGTGTGTGTGTGTGAGAGAGCTACTTGGCCAGGAACATGAAGCAGAGGTCTTAGCATGGTCACTTAGCTGAGATTTCAACTCTATAGTTGTGCCAGTTGAGAAGTCTTACTGGGGATAAAGAGAAAGATTGAGAAACCAGCCCTGGACTGACTGTGGTCTCTTTGTGCTGTTAAGAGAAATTGCACTTGATGCAGAGTGCTGTATCTTGAAATACTGTGTGTGTACTTGTTAGCCTTCCACTGGTGCCAGTGGTAAGGACTGAGGCTTCTTGATTACTGGTCTGGTGGTAGGACATCACAGCTTCTATCAGTGGGCACAAGTAGCAAACTGTCTGTTGGTGCCATTGTGAAAAAGTAGGGCTAAGATAAAGTAAATATAATAATTTTTTCTCTTAAAAACTGTGGTTGTGATAAATCATGCAACATATAACATATAAAAATGTTTTTAATGGAAAAATTTAACTTTACTGAATGTAAAATTGCTTTCATTGAAAGGACAGCAAAACTGTCGAATGTAAAACTAAAGCTGCTCCTAATAACTTATCTTGGTCATCGGTTGGGTGGTGACAAAATGCAACCACTGCTTCCAGTGTGGCGGCTACACATATATGGATTAACCCTAATTCAAAAAGCAAGTGGGGGCATTCATCAGAACAGTGAAGTGTTATAGAAAGTTTCCCACTCACTGAAGGCCAGACAAAATTATCGGACACTGGCTTTTCAGGAGTAGAAACTCAAGGAGGTCTTGAGATTGACCCCATGTACTAACTATCCAAGTACTTATAGTGCAGGTAGGTGGTTCAAACCTTTGAGTGAGAGCTGCATCTAGCCAGGCCTCTTCAAACTGAGAAAAGAAACAGTTGTGTACCTTAGTTGTAGATTACACCCTAAGGAAAAGTCATATGAAGCTGTGGAGATGTTTGGGAAGAGTGTGGACTCTTACCTTACCTACCCTTCCCTAGAAAATTCATAGTAACTATAGATCATCAAGCTTAAAAAGATTACATAGAACTAGTAAGCACAATAGCAGTAGTACTATGATAAAGCAATGTTATGTTCAGAGAAGTTGCATTTTGTATTCTATATATTTTAATACAGATTGCACACTCCAAAACTTACAACCACAGTTATCGGGAGAAAATACAATTTCATTTATTTCAAGTGAACACGGCTTCCTCACACGCATGAACCCAAATGGAGCCAAGTGGTATCCATCTACCAGTTGCCTGGATTCATCCATAAAGTTAATTATTTCTGATTAAAAAAAAATCTTAGTAAAGTGCTACATCATGCCAAAAAGTAGGCTTTCCTATCTCTCAGCTTATTTAGCTGGTATAAACTGCTGTTTATAGCTCAATGGATATAACGTTCAGCCACATGAAACTAGTATTACTTACAAATGAAAATTTCTTAGATATGGTGCACAGATTGTTTAATAAACACAACTGCAAAGTCAACATCCAGAGCATATTATCTCTGAAAATAGTATCCTCACATCAGGTGGTCCTCTGGTGCCTGTGCTTGAATGTATTGTGTTCTCTGTGTTATTAATAACCTAATCCTGACCAACCTACCACAAAACTCTTAGGACCAGATTCAGAAATTTTTTTCACATCATGCTAAGTGAAGCGAGTTGAGTGGCTACACACAGGGTATGTGTGATTCACAGGCACATATATCAATAACACGGAATGCCAAGTAGCAGGGTTGGGCACATTATATTCTAATGGCCATATAATGACATGATGTGCCTCCCAGCTTGTATAAGCTTAACACTGAGCAGCATTTTACCTTCTCCAAGGATGATTCTATAATATGAACAGAAGATGACTGACTTTAATAATTGGCTTAGTTTCTGGGGTCATTCTAAGTGGGTACAGTATTTGTCAGCATGGACGGAGATGGTCAACAGACCATGCTGTTTTGCCAGAGATGGTCTGCACCTATCCCCTCTTTGCTTTCAAATGTTAGTAAAACATTGTCCTCAATCATAATGCCTTTTTCAGGCAATGACAAACTAAAACTACTTCTGACATAGCAAATCAAAACCAAGAAAATCTAAAGGTGTTACTGCTTAGTGCTAGGAGTCTAAACAACAAACTCCACTCCCTACAAACCCTCCTCACCCTAGAGAATCCCGACATCTGTGTGGTTACTAAGACACAGTTTAATGCCACTGTGAGCCCACCAGCAGTCTAAGGCTATAGTGCCTTTCACACATTTAAACCAGCTACTACACAGACTGGGACTAAAGGTGGAGATATCTTGATTTACAAAAAAAATAAATATACCTCAAGGCTGGTCATACAGGACAATGTACTTGAGCTTCTCCATGTTCAAATCACCATGGACAAAATTGCATACCTCTTCCTTGCAAGCCATAGGCCCCCCTCTGTGACCCAGGAAACTGATAACATTTATTGAAACTTACTGAATACACTCACCATCCAACCCAATACAATATTCATGGGTGACTTTTATTACCCCACTATTAACTGGGAATCATATGAGATATGAGACACCAAATGTGCAGACACAGAGATTCCTGGATTTTGTAATCACAAACTCACTGGACCAGATTTTTAATATGCTGACCAAGGATGCAAACATACTGGGTCTGGTCCTCACTAATGTGAGAGAGTGCTGCACAGCCAAAGGGTAATGTTTTCTCTGGTGTGGTCAGACCACAAAAATGGTCTTCTTTGAAGTAAAAATAAAACCTTGGACCCCATCTAACTTTGAAATGTTCAGAAACTACTTTAAGGCTAACTTCCTATAAGCCCCCATAAACCATGAGAACACTGCTGCCTATGAGGAACTGTTCACAGACACCATATACAATCATGTTAATTGCTTTATAGAGGCAGCTCTAGCCACCAGGAAGAAGTACAAAACTAACTCAAAAAACAAGCCACCCTAGTGGAATCACAACATCAGTAGGCTTTATGAAAGACGGAAAAGAATCATGGCAAAAATTAGGAGATGTATCACCCAGCTGGATAAAAACACTTTCATCAAACTAATTTGAGGTAAATTTGGCCACCCAAGCCAAGGACAACCACAAAGTATTCTTTTGCAATGTCCGCAACCTCAAAGACAATACACAACTATGTGTGGAGCTCATTGTTAATGGAGCCACTTAGACTAACCAGATGATATACCAAACACCCTGGCTGACAAGTTAAGCTCTAACTTTACCCCTCTCTCCCCCTCAATCTCCATTCAGGAAATATCATCAACTGTAACTCCCTTTACTATCACTAGCATACAGGTCCACAATACTATTTCTAAGGCCAAGAACACTGCATCAATGGACCAAAACAATATCCTGGGATGCCATCTAAATAGCATGAAACAAGACCTATCAGGTCCTCTGGAATTGCTGTTTAACTGTAGCCTCCAAACAAAGTTTGTGCCTAGCAAATGGAGAACAGCAACAGTTATCACTCTGCATAAAGGTGGGCCATCTACAGACCATAGAAAATACAAACCCATTAAGTCTCACTACTCTCTTATCTAAAGCCAGGGGAAAGAATTATCATAGAAATGATCAATAATGATGCAGAAAACCTCCAAACACTGGACCCAATCCAATTTAGTTTAATCAAGGGGAGGTCATGTTTACTCAACATTGTGGACTTCTTTGAGAAGATCACCAAAGCAATGGATGAGAGCAAAATAGTTTATACTGCCTACCTTGATGGCCAAGGCATTTGACAGAAAACCACTCTGGCATTGTTGACAAACTCAAGAGGTTAGGTCTAAGCCCTTATGTCACCCATTGGATAGCCCACTGGCTCACAGATGGGACTCAGGAAGTTTAGAATTGGGGAGTCCACCTGTACAAGGAGGCCAGTCACAAGCAGAATCCCTCAGGGATCAGTCCTGGGATTGTTCCTTTGAGGCATTTACTTCTCTAAAGTCAAACCCAAGATAAAGGGCCTCTGGATGACTAACTTTGCAGATGGTTACAAATTAGGAGCATTCATAGTATCTCCCACCAATACAAAGGTTCTCCAGAAAGGGCTGCCACAGGCAAACAACTGGTGTTGGAGCTACAGACTAAAACTAAATGCCAAGAAATGTATAATAGTATCCCTCAGGTAGTCACCCTCCCCTGGTGTCTATCACATTGGCAACACATCCTTAAGACCTGACCCAGTAGTTAGGGAGTTGGGGAAACACACAGACAGTAATCTAGCCTCTGACCAAGACATATCTAAAGTAGTGAGGATAGGACTTGGGGATACATACAGACAGTAATCTAGTCTCTGACTAAGACATGTCTAAAGTATGAGGATATAATTTTGTGTTGTGCAATGTAATGTATTTACTTCTAAACCAAGGTAGGGTATCTAGGTCCAAGAAGGTCATTGTTCCACTATGTCCATCATTCATCAGACCTGTCACTGAGTACAGTGCCCCCCTTTGGCATGTACCTAACCAGGCACATCCAACAACTGGGATGTCCACAAAGATTCCTCACTAAAAGAATACAAGGCATAAGTAACATGTCCTATGTAGACCACCCAAAGGCCTTATCCTTGTATTCTGTCTCTTCCAGGCTGTTGAGGGGAGATCTATGCCTGGCCTACAAGGTATTGTCAGACCTCCTGCATATTTGTAAAATAAACATCACCAGAATGACCTGTTCTAAAGACTTAAACCTTGTCTGTGATATAAATAAGGCCTGCTAGAGACTCAGGTATGTATCCCAGAGACTACCCCTTCTTTGGAACAGGCTCTCCATCCATGTGAAGCAGAGTTCCTTCCTCACCCAATCTTGGACAACTGGATGAGAAAGAGGAAATTCATCCCTGGTTTGGCACGTATGTCTCTAATGGACATAGGCAGCATGTAAATGGTTCATTTCCCAGGCCCCTGCTTGTAAATGTTGTGTTGCTTACACTTATCAAGGGTACTGGAACTTATCAGAGATTTTGGATGCATGGCTAGGCTTAAAAAGGCACTTGTGGACATTAGGCTAGTACACACCTAGGAATCTATGAACCTATAATGAGCAACATTATTAAAATAAACAGCTTGTGGTATTCAAATGAAGCAAAACAAGATGGCAGAATAATTAGAAATGTATAATTTATTTATTTAACATTTGTTGCCTGGGAAAGTCCGACTAAGACAGAGCCTATTTTCAGTGGAGGCCCAGGGAGAAATGATCCAGACTCATGTATTTGGAATGTGGGAGGAAACCGACCCAGAGGAAACCCACACAAATGCAGGGTGGTTATGCAGACTCCACACAGAAGGCACTCCAGCTGAGAATCGAATAGGCGGACCTTCTGCTGTCAGGTGACAATGTTAACTGCTGCACCACTGCGCTGCCCAAAAGCCGATAAATGGAGCTGCAACCACAGTATAATTCAAATCTGATAAATATTTGCATTCATGTTAAGAGAATCGCTAAATAATGTTAGGGATTGCTGCAGCATTCATAAATATGTATCTTATTGCCACTGCTGGGCACAGTTTATTTTATTTATTTTTATTTTATTTTACATTTGTTGACCGGGATAGTCTGAATGGATGCATGTCCATTTTCAGCGGAGGCCCGGGGACAAAAGCTCCAAGGGTAAGCAGATACAGCATTACATGATACCAGCATTACATATTACAAACAGACTATTTACAGAGATTACATACTTAAGCAAGTTAAACAAGTTCCACAGGTTACAGTTAATCCTGAGCGCAAGTCAGAATTAAATTAAATTACACAGTAAACTGGTTAACAGATTTTTACACATTCTAGAGAGAGTTAGCCAGGCTTGATACATTGATATAGCCAGTTAAGTGACTAATGTTGTTTGAGTCTAGTTTTAAATTGACCTAAGGTGGAAAGTAAGGTAATATCAGCTGGAAGAGAGTTCCAGGATCTACTTACAGAGTTTTCAAAGAGAGAATCACCGGCTGTGTTATTAATTTTGCTAGTCTGAATTAGTAGTTTGTTAGAGGATCGAAGCTGTCTAGGATTGTTATAGGGGGTGATAATATTTTTAAGTGCAGGAGTATTGTCCGGATTATAGAGGATTTTATAAGCCATAATCAGTTGGTTATACTGGATTAGGCTGGATAGTTCAAGCCACCCAAGATGATTTAGATTGATGCAATGATGTGTCCTAAAAGGCAGCCCAGTGGCAAACCTGGCAATGTGGTTGTAGCAAATTGAGAGTTTGTTAAGGACAGTCTTGTTTAAATTCAAGAGTAGAGGGATGCATACAGAAGGGTTGAAAGAAGGTGAGCGAGCTATGGCAATTTTAGCTGGAGGAGTTAAGAAGGCTTTTATTCTGTAAAGTGACCCTAGTTTTTTATTGATGGTTTTGATAGTTTGGTTAACATGTAGGTCAAATTTTAGATTATTGTCTATGATGACACCTAATAGTTTTGTAGAGAGGTCAGGGGAGATTATTGTGCCATCATTTGATTTTATGGTAAAGGTGAAAGCGGTAGACCTACGTGTTGGTGAAAATAACAGCATTTTGTTTTTTTGGGATTTAGGATCAGATGATGTTCAGAAAGCCAGTTTTCTATTGTATTAAAGGTGGTCTGGGTAGCTGACCATAATTCTACTGGAGATGTGGTTGAGCAAATCAGAATAGAGTCATCAGCATATTGGATACAGCTGACTTTTGGGATGACAGTATAAAGGTCGTTAATGAAGATGGAGAACAGCAAGGGTCCTAGTATAGAGCCTTGTGGTACTCCAAGGGTGTTAGGTAGAAGGTTAGAGAGTTTGTTCTGCCAGAGGACAGCCTGCTATCGGCCATTCAGGTAGGATTGAAACCATTGAAGGGCTCCAGTATCTAGACAGAATGTTTGTAGGGTGTGGATTAAAAGTTGATGATCAACCATATCCAATGCCTTGGAAAGATCCAAGAAGAGGGCTGAGGATATATAATTATTGCTGCGATTATGGTTTATGGTGCTGGTAAAGGCTAGGAGGGCTGAAGTAGTGCTGTGATGAGGACGGAAGCCATGCTGAGTGTCTGCCATAAGGTGATTCTGGATTAGGTGGTGTATGAGTTATCTGTGAATACATTTTTCCATAATCTTTGCAAGTGGAGATAGTATAGTTAGTGGCCTATAACTGGAGAATTCAGTAGAGCTGCGTCCTTTGTGAAGTGGGATTACATAGGATATTTTCCAGATGGTGGGCATTTTAGCTTCTACTATGGTTCGATTGATTAGTATTGAGATGGGGTAAGCAATAGCATCAGCTGATTTTTGTAGGTACTCGGCAGGGAGTTGATCAGCAGAAAGTGTAGTGGGTTTTAATTTTTTGATCAAGGTACGGATAAGTGAAGTGGCAACTGGTTGGAAGCTGAACGCGAGTAGGTTTCTACGGAATCCTACTTTCAGGACCAGCGGAGCTAGGAGGTAGTTGGCTAGCTAGGGCTTGAATTGTCTCAGTAAAGAATTGGTTAAAACTATCAGAAACATCTTCAGGGGTTTTAACAATAGTAGCAGCAGGGATTGGGGTTGAAGTTTGTCCAGGATGTAGTAGATTATTTAAACCTGCCCAAAACTTCTGAGGGTTATTTTGATTTACTGTCTGTAAATTACAGTAGCATTGTTTTTTGTCTTGTAAAATTGATTTTTTGGTTTTGTTCCTGGATTGTCTGTATTTAATGTGATCTTGAGGTTCTTTAGAAGAACGCCATAAAGCCCATGCTTTGTTTCTAAGGGTAATTTTGAGTTTAGACTCTTTAAAAAGCCATGGCACAGTTTTTGCCTTGGTTCTCTTTGAACGAACAGGTGCATGCAAATCATGGATCTCAAGGAATTTGTTGTTAAAGTATGCTACTGCTTCCTCTAAGGGGAGGTGTTTTAGAATAGACCAATTACACGAGTTTAGTTCTTTTTGGAATTTGGCAGGGTCAAAGTTTTTATTGTTTCTAACCTTTCTGAGTAAGGGTTGTTGGGAATTAATGGTTTTATGCTTAGTTACATATGTGAGAAGGTGATCGCTTAGGCCATCAGGGAGGGTACCAGAGGTGTACAATTGGGGGTGACTATTTATGAGTACCCAGTCAAGTATACTTTCTTTTTGGTTGGGTTTACCTATCCTGGTAGGGGTGGATATAATTTGTGTAAATGCATGCAGGTTAATATGGGTGGTTGGGGATTCTGAGGAACAGGTGCCCCAGTCTATGTTAAAGTCTCCAAGTAGTAGGGTTTCTTGGGGGTAGTGACATGATAGCCAGTGCAGGATATCTTCAAATGTAGATATATTGTTACCTGGGAGAATGTACATACAGATGATATTAATGCATTTATTTTTATTAAGTTGCAATTTGGTGGCAAGAATCTCTGAGTTATTAATCTGAGGTGGTTGCATTACATCTATGGTGACATTCAACTCAGATTTATACAGTACAGCTACCCCCACTTCCTCAAAGCATGATCCAGCCTGTGTATGTTGTACCCAGGTGGTAACACTTCATTGTCTTTAATGTTAGGTTTTAACCAGGTTTCAGATAAACAGAGAATCTCAGGGGAGTGGATATCAGAAGTGCATGCAATTCATGTACCTTGTTATTAATGCTTCTAATATTGAGATGACAGACTAGGAGAGAGTTAGTTGGCCTATTAATTGGAGGTTTGTAGCTTAGATTGCAAGCAGAGGGGGTATGTGTATCTGAAGTGAGTGGGCCAGGGTTGGGGTGAATATCACCACCAAGTATTAGGTTGAGTGTATACTTGGTGATGAACTTCAGGAATTTGTTTATTAGTTTGTGGTAGTGTTTGGATCTAGAGCTAATGTGCCTGGGGTTGAGATGTTGATAGACTGAACAAGATGTTGGATAGGATCTGGTACTGTAAGTATGGTTGAAGGTGGAAGGATTTACAGCTGGGGTGATAGTATGGCCTTTTGGGACCTGAAATCCCATGAGAAACTGGTTTTCATACAATGTCAGGTGGTATGGTGTGAACAAGAGGGGTAGTAAAGAGGAGTATATCATTATCTGTGATTCAGCTAGTGAGTTAAGGAACTGTTTTACCTGGTGATGCAACACCAGAAGATAGTGTGGTGAGGTAAAGGTACTGGAAAGGGGATGGGAGAATGCCAGATGAAAGCTAATAGGTGCTATTAAAATGTAGGTAGTAGAATGGGGGTGGGTGGAATTATCCCAGATGAAAGCAGATAGGCTCTAGAAAGTGGGGGAGTGTCTATAGTACTATAAATTTAGAGGTACTGGGGTGGGAGGGAATTGGGGGCAGGGAGGGGAGCGAAGAGAGCCAGAGCGTAGCACAGTTGTGTGCATCATCATCCCCAAAGCCACCGGGTCATCTGACCATGATTAACGTTTCATGTAATCCACTGCAGACATTATAGACCAGTACAATATAGTTAATGACTTAATGCAAGAAATTGTGAAGACTAAAGTATGTGTGAATTTACATATATTGGCTTAGTGGCTACATGGACCTTTCTTTGACCTATTGTAGATACAGAAGGGTTATCTCATGCATTTGCCTCAGGAATACTTCCTCAGCTTCTCAATGCTATGCTTCAGCATTTGGGGAAACATATGTGGTTCTCATGTAACACAGAGTAGAGAGGGAAAGCCATGTGGGAATTCTATGATATAGTCCATTTCCCTGAGGAGAAAGAGGCCATGGACTGTGCACACACTGAAATAAAGGCACACCTGGTGAAATGGGAAGGATATGCCTGGACTAAAAAAGGCTTTGTTTATGGCCAGCATCAGTGGAGTTGTGTGTGTGTGTGTGTGTGCGTGTGTGTGTGTGTGTGTGTGTGTGTGTGTGTGTGTGTGTGTGTGTGTGTGTGTGTGTGTGTGTGTCTGTTTGTCTGTGTAATGTACTGTGTTCTGTTGTGATGTGAGTTTATTTCTGCTGGACTACAACTTAAGCAGCAGTAGTTGCAGCACGTTCTGTTGTGATGTGAGTTTATTTCTGCTGGACTACAACTTCAGCAGCAGTAGTTGCAGCACTAAGGATTAGTATACTGGGCAGGCCCACAGCATGCATGGTACAGCTTTGTACATCCCATGCATTCACTGGCCCCTGAAGGTTGGCTCTGCCAAGTGTTGCACTGACTGTACCATGACCTTGGCTTGATATTGGCATGTTGTGTGGCTGTGAGTAATGTCTTCTATAAGACATACTACTGACATGCCTGCCACATACAGAGGAATGTCATCTCCTGGACATAAACACCTCCACAACAGATGTAGCCATGGAAATGCTAACACTGCAGGATCATGATCTAGGTAATCCACGGCCATGATGCCTACCATCTATGGAGATACCAGTGAAAAGTTTCATTGACAGTACCTCAGATCTGCCGTGTGAGCTTGAGAGGGCATGGCTTGTTCCAGTATGTGACTGAGTCTATCAAAACTATAATAACTATGGGACATGCATTCTTTTAGTTCATCTCACACACCCCATGTAACACTTACTAACTCCCCCATGACTGTAGTGGTACTAGCCTATGCCTCCCTGCTGGATTGTTGTCACTTCCACACCAATCTCAGGGGGACAGCAGAAACCATGCCCCCAATGAGTACCATTACCATTCCCTCCCCCCTCGAGTGTAACTCTCCACCTGTGGTCAGCTTTTCACTTGTATTTATTCACAGGTACCATACTTCACTGACTGTTAGTGTTTCCAGTAACCTATTATCCATCTGTGGTGAGTGTTTTCTATGTGTCAGGCAGCATACAGGTTGTGCAGGTCTATATCACATCGTCAAACTTGTATAAGTTCGAACAATGTAATATCGAACCCAAAAGTCCGAAACCACACAATAACAAACACACAGAAAGTACAGTTTTGTACCTACCATAAATGTAGATGTCCGAACTGGATAGCATCTGCAGTCATAACAACTGGGTTGTCCTGTCGTCAGGCAGCCCTTCAGTCGGCCATCTCTGTTGGTCTTCGGGTATAAAAGCATCAGGCCATTTTCCTCAGTGTTTCTTGCCCCAGATGCCAGTAGCCCTCTTGAAGGCTAAAATTTGATAGATGCCAATGTTTCCAAAAGATAGAGGTAAACACAAAAATAAGCATGTATGTACATATATACAAACAAATACACCATAAAAGACTCCCCACCAGCTAGCTATTAGGAGGTAAACACCCTAGGAGTACCACAGAGGGAAGGAGGGAGGTAATCCTGACTGCAGATGCTATCCAGTTCAGACATCTACATTTATGGTAGGTACAAAACTGTACTATGTCCTTCATGGATGCATCTGCAGTCATAACAACTGGGTAGAATACCATAGCCAACTAGGGAGGAGGATAAAAGTAGATTATGGTGTGTTTAGGATCCCTTGCAGTACAGCAGTGGCAAACCCTGCTCGGGATCTGGAATATAGAGCAAATTATAATGCTTGGCAAATGTATGCACGGAGGTCCAAGTAGCCTCAATAATGTCTTTGGTTGCCACAAGAAGGCTGTGGTAGTGGCTGTTGCCCTTGTAGAATGAGGTCTTATGTTCTGTGGAATTGGTTTTCCATGGAAGGAGTAACAGAATCGTATGCAATTTCCTATCCATTTGGAGATTGTCTGTTTGGAAATAGCTTTTCCTTCCTTCCTGTTGCATAGGCTACGAAAAGTTGGTCAGTCTTTCTGCTATTTTTTGTTCTGTCCAAGTAGTAGCGTAGCTGTCTATGTACATCCAAGGTATGCAGTATTCTTTCCCCTCTGTTTTGTGGGTTGGGAAAGAAGGTAGGTAGGTGGATTGCCTGGTTTAAAGACACTCTGGATACCACCTTAGGCATAAATGTAGGATTAGTCCTCATGGACACTCTATCTTGGTGGAAGATTAGGAAGGGTTGCACTGCCATTAAGGCCTGTAGTTCTGAAACCCTCCTTGCTGAAGTAATTGCCAGTAGGAAAGCAGTTTTCCATGACAGGTGTTGTAGGTCTGCTGTTGCTGCTGGTTCAAAGGGTGATAGTGTCAACTTTTCTAGCACAAAGTTTAAGTCCCAAGCTGGTAATGGTGGTTTCCTTGGAGGTTTTACATTCTTGATTCCTCTGAGGAACTGCCTGAGCAAAGGGTGCAAAACAGGTGGATCAAAGCTGTATTCTGCTGAAATAGCTGATGCATGTATCTTGATGGAGGAGTAGGACAGGCCTGAATGAAGAAGTTCGCCAGATACTCCAGAATGTTAGGCATATCTATGTTTGACACATCTTTTCCTCTTTCCGTACTCCAAATGACAAACCTTTTCCATTTTCCAGCATAGTTCCTTCTTGTTGAAGGTCTGCGTGCTTCAAGAATAATGTCTTTAACTCTTTGGGAAAGTTCTGGTTTAGCTGCTGCTATGTGATGTTCCATGCAGTCAGTTTTTAGGTTTGGATGTATGATGCTGTAGTTGTTCTGAGTTAACATCAAAGGCATCAGGGTATTGGCCACATATTGTTCGAGACATGCTCCTCAGCAGTGGGTACCAGTGTTGTCTTGGCCAGTTTGGAGCTATCAGGATTATCCTTGGACGTTCTTCCTTGATTTTTAGTAGTACTTTGTGTATCAAGGGAAGAGGTGGGAATGCATATGCTGTTAGGCCTTTCCAGCTGAAGGAGAGCGAATCCACTTTCCATGCTAGTGGGTGGAATGTCCTTGTGCAGAACTTTTGAGCTGGTGATTGAGAGGTGATGCGAATAGATCTATCTGAGGCATTCCCCATTTCTTTGAGATGGTCTTGAAGATGTCCGGTGCAGCTTCCAGGCATCCGATGTGGTTCTGCTTAATATGTCTGCTAGAGTATTTTCTTTTCCCGTACAAATATTGCCTGTAACTGGATGTTGTAGCTGAGTGCCAGGGTCCACAGCTCCAAAGTCATTCTGCATAGGGGTATGAATGAGTGCCTCCCTGTTTGTTGATGTACCACATGACTGTGGTGTTGTCTGTCCTTATCATCAACTGGCCCTCTTGGAAATGGTTTGAACTTTTGGATTGCCAGTTTTACTGCCAGCATTTCTTTTAGGTTGATGTGCAGGTGAAGTTGATCCTGTGTCCACAATCCTTGCACATTTGTCCAGCATGTGGGCCCCATCCTAGGTCTGAGCGTCTGTTGTGATGGTCTGGCTTTGACATCTGCGAAGGGAAGGCCTGGGTTTGACTGACATGCCTGAGCCCACCATAGGAACTCCTGCTTTAAACATGGAATTAGTGGGATCTCTGTTTCTATGTGTCTGTGTTGGGACCATAAATTCTTTAGGTACCACTGTAGTTTCTCATATGTAGTCTGGCAAATGGGACCAAGATTATGCATGATGCCATGAAGCCCAAGGCCTGCAGTACTTTTCTTGCTGTTAACTTGTTCAGTTTTGTTAGTGCCAAGAAGTAAAGAGGAGTTCTTTTGTTTTCTGTAGTCAGGAATGCCATTTGTTTTACTGTGTCCAATTCCGTGCCCAGAATGTCCTTTTTGGGATGGTATCAGCCTTGACTTTTGTAAATTGACTGTGTATCCCAGTGCTTGTAGCAAGTAAATGACCCATCTGTTGTCAGCTTGCTTTTTGTTGTCCCCTGGGGCAATGCTGGTGCTCTGATCCTGCAAGAAATCTGAGGTATCTTCTGCAGATTGGTCAAATGGGGACGTGCAGGTATGCCTCCTTGAGATCTAGAGTTACCAGCCAAGACTCCTTGCCCAGCATGGGAAGAAGTTGCTGTAGGGTCAGCATTTTGAATTTTGGGACAATGATGTATGTATTTAAGGTGGACAGGTCGAGAATTGGTCTCCAACTTTTTCCTTTCTTGGAACTAGGAATAGTCTGGAGTAGAACCCTTTCCTTGCTCTGCTGTTGGCACTCTTTCCACAGCTCTCATGTTTGCTAACTCCATTATCTGTTGTAGTGCCTCTGTTTTTTGATTTGGAGGTAGATTTGGCATTCCTCTTTTGACTGGTAAAGTGTGGAAGTGAAACCGGAACCTTGATCTATGGTTTGTAAAATCCACTTGTCTTTTGTTATGTAGTGCCAGTTCTTTGAAAATAAGGTTAACTTTCCGCCTAGAGGAGCTGCTATTTGTTCCCTGGTAGGTTAAGTCACTGTGGTTGTGCTGATGTAGTGGCAGTGGTTGTGTCTGTGCCTCTGTTGTTACCTTGCCACTGTCGCTCTGTAGGCACCTCCTCTGGATTGGTTTCTGCCTCTGGAACGTCTATTCCTTCCCCTTTTGAATTTTGTGGAGTCAGGAAAGGACCAATTTTGGCAGGCCAGTTCCTGCTAAACCTTGGGGTTGAACCTGCAAGAAATCTTTAACCGCTTGAACAGATTTTGCCTTTTCTTCCATTTTCTTCATAACCTGCTGGGCAGGTGTACCAAACAAACTTGTCTTATCCATAGGAGCATCTAGCAACTTAGCTTTAACATGATCCGTTGCTCCTTTAGCCATGCATGCCTTCTTATCACTGTGCCAGTCATGGCTGATCTAAATGAAGCCTCCAGTGCATCATAGCCACATTTTAATGAATGGTTGCTAACCTGTTGTATGTTATTTACCATTTCTAATACATATTTCTTATCAAGAGATTCATCAGTGGTTAGTTTTTAGTTAACTGATCAACTGACAGTTTAAAGCTCTAGCTGAGTGTAGACCTTTTACCCCATCTGTCTAATGACCTTGCTTCCCTTTCAAGGAAGGAATAGGGTTTTTAGCTGCTAGTGCCTTGGGACCCTGGGATATAGTTTCGGGGTCTGCAAGTGGGGCCTTGTAAAGGTGGTGATGAGTATCTGGCACCCTGTAAAATCTGTCTGGTTTGGCTGGGGGTAAGAATCTGGAGCGGAGCAGACATCATTGAAAGCATCATCCACCACAGAGAGAACAGGAGGTATAGCTAAGGGCCTGTGCTGCGGGAGGTGCAGAAAGGTCCTAAGTCTTTTCTGGAGTCTGAAAATCCTGTTGCTGCCATTGGAACTGCTCGCATGGCATGTAAGGTTTCCCAAAGGAGAATTCTTCTGGTTGGGAAGCAGCTGGAATGGATTCTTCAGCATCAGAATCTTCAAAATTGGAGAAAGGAGCCTCTGGCTGGTCAGTTATGTCTGATTCCAGCAGAATCATCAGAGGACACTGGCTCAGGGGCTCTGCCAGGTCTCTTCTCTGGGGCTGCGAGGCCCTGTCTAGGTGAGATTGAGATCCTCTAATTAAAGAAATTAAATCTTCTGCCAAAGTAAGCATTTGAGAACTAGCAGAGGGCCTGGTTGTGGGGGTTTAACAGGCACTGTCTTA
This sequence comes from Protopterus annectens, assembly GCF_019279795.1. Classification (NCBI taxonomy): domain Eukaryota; kingdom Metazoa; phylum Chordata; order Ceratodontiformes; family Protopteridae; genus Protopterus; species Protopterus annectens. Next base: position 1,424,296,805 of record NC_056743.1, read on the forward strand.
GTAGTCTTGGCTGCTTTAGCCCTGGCGAAGGCCTTAATGGACATGGCTGCTGGAGGCCTAGCAGCACCACGTGCTGGGGTAGAGACATCCAAGGGAATGGTGTCTGATAAGTCAGTGGCAACCACCGTAGTGGATAAAATTTCTGAGGCCGATTCAAGAGTGGTAGCAGGGGCCTCAGTTGTAGAGATAGGTTCAGCTGTACTTTGATCAGTTTTCTCGGGTTTGCTTAACCATGGTTTCGGAAACCGCGTCTTTATCTTTGGCAGATTGGGTAGTCGGAGGATCCGGCGGCATAATGTACGCAAAATCAGAACCGAAAAACTGTTCTGCAAACTCCGACCGACGCCTAAGCCGTTTTGAAACAGGCCGAACAGGCTGCTACGCCGTGGGCTGGGCCTAAACAAGGCAGACAATAAGAGTGGAAATCTTTATGAGGTATTTGTTTCCCACAGGTTAAACAATTATTAACTTTTTCTGACATCGGCTGAGGCAAGAAAGAGTCCCCAACGGGTACTTAGCTTTAGAAGTCTTCAAGTAGTATTCGTAGAAGTAATCTCTGGATCCGACCGACGGCACTTCGAACAGCTTCTGCTTGCAAGAAAGACTGAGGAAATGGCGCCGGCTGATGCTTTATAAGACCAACAGAGATGACGTCGGGTGAAGTGCGACATCAGCCGAAGCCGGACTCGGACTTTGGAATCCGGCCGACTGAAGGGCTGCCTGACGACAGGACAACCCAGTTGTTATGACTGCAGATGCATCCATGAAGGACATCATTGATTTTTTTCCCATGGAAATAAATCGCTGTTCCCTAACAAAAAAAATAAACCTTAAACTAAAACTAAAATGGGGGGCTTCGCCCCCCTACTTAAATATACGAACTCCGAGATCGCACCACATTGGAAATAGCAAAGCCCCGAAAACAGCTCACCGATTTTTTTCCCCTGGGAAAAAAATTGATGTGCTGTGGCTTCGCTATTTTTGCTTTTCGGACTTTTGAGTTCGATATTACACAAGTTCAACAATGTGATATAGACCCAGTTGTACAGTTGCAGATCCTTTTTCATCAGGCAGTGGTGGTTCCACAGTTCTGGTATCAGATAAAGAATCACCTGTAACTACAACAGACCACAATATTCTGTATAAGTATGACCCAACACCAGAAGCCTATATGAAACTGAGGTGTACCAACAGTAACATTAAAAAATAAATATTTTAATTGCATATCATGTGCATATGGAAGTACAGGGTGGGATTCCCTGTATACCACAAATATGTTAGTTTTAATAAGTTGGACAGTGACTAAGGAGTCAAGAGGTCTTACACGTAGGTAGCCTTATGCAGTATGAGATCTGCATACCTGGAGCATCACCACTAGATATTCTTGTTGATTGCTCAGGGTTTACCCCAACTTCCAGCACCCCACTGTGGGGACCATCTGCTGATGTCACTGCCCTTAAAAGAGGCAAGAAAATCCTCCATTTCCATGAGAGGTGATTCACCTGATGGCCCAGCACCCTTTGACCTACTTTCCCATTTGAAGTGGGCAGCTCTCAGTTCAGCAGTGTATGTTATGTCAGTGGCCATGTGGTACACCATTTCATTACTACAGCCCTGGCGACAACCCACATTAATGTCAACCACCAGATCTTTGCCGGCATAATCCGTGTCAAAGAACCATGGCCAATGAGACAGGGAGGGCGGTCTGACATGGCTCCTCATTCTCTGTACTGGAAAACTTTGATTTACATGTAGTCTTTCCATCTAGGTATGCAGTATGTTTCCACATTATATATCGTTTAAGCATTGCTCTGTTGGTAGGAAAACACTGGTATTAACATCTTTTCATGAGTGACTCTGAAAACTCCTTACAACACTAGTCTCTCCTTTGACTATACAGCATGCTGCTTGTGTGCCTAATAGTTATATATATCCTTATCTATAACCTACCCTCACTCTTTAAATAATGTCAGGCACATACATTTACTAAGCAAATGACCCTTGCAGTACAATACTTATAACATTGCAGCTGACCAAGGGTTAACAAATGTTTGCTCTTGATATACAACAAGCAAATGTTTTTTTTTTTAAGTGAATTAAAAAGGCCAACCAGAATGTGTTGCATTGTGTTCTGAGTAAGTTCTGCTCGTTCTATCTCCCACTATGCTTAACAATCCTTCAGCTCAACAATAGCCGTAACTTTGCTGTATCCTTCTCAGTACACCTCAAAATACTTAAAAGTATTGGCCAACTTATTTTATATTATGTAAACAACTACAGTAGCATTTAAAAGCAGCCATACATGACAAAATGTACTTATAAAAAAGAAGCACTTACCATGTAGAAGCAGAGCTTTAGTATACATTAAGAATTATTCTCAGGTTCAGCTGTTGCAGCTTTACAAGTTGCTTCTCTCTTTCCTAGTGAGATGGTTCCCTCTGCTTTCTCTTGCGCTTCTATCATGCAAATTCACCTGGCTGGGTGCAATGCTTATACTAAGTATGCCTCAACTCATTACTGTTTTTGAGTCAGCCAAATGGCACATTAAGATGACTTTTTAAACACCGTTGAAACCTACTTGATGCCATGGTCCCTCTGGGTAGCACTGCGAATGTGCAGTCCACATCATGTCTCTAGGGGGGAGAATCCTAATTCTGCATATAACCTTATGAAAATGGAGTGTTGTAGTGCATGCTTTCTCAACAGCATATAGAGGGATACAGGACTGCCATGTTTCGTACCTTAAAGTGACATTGTGATACATTATAATATGGTACCAATTTTAGCCTGCCCTGCCATCTGCCACAGAAATGTGATACCATCCATTGGTTTCCATTGCACAAAAGATGGAACACATGAGAATGAGTGTGGGCACTCATTTTCTGCCATTTTTTTATGTGAATCATCTTAGTGAGATATCATGACTGGAGAAGAGGAAGTGCTCCATTGAAGAAACATAGGTGGTGTGTGGAACAGACCAAAATCTTTCTTCATTCCCTGCATAATGATTATAGCCAGAGGTCGGAAGGGCTATCAAGGGTATAAGACTGGGCCTTGGAATAGTTCAGCCAGACTTTCACCTGTGCCACTGGCATCCACAGTGCTTTCGCCATTACAGTGGCATGAAGTGACAAAAGCCTGACCTTGTAGGCCAATGGGAGGATGCAATTACAGACCAAGCATCCCCTATGTACTGTAAATACAACTTATGACAGCTGCACACTCACCCTGCCAGTTCATGCCACCCATGTCTCTATAGTCCTGATGTTATTGCAGAGAATAGGCAGTTGCATGGGAGGAGGATAGAGCACATTAGAGAGCCCTGGGGTGGGTATACTTTCTTCATGATGTACAAGTTTTAATATTAAATATCCATTCAGGTAGTATATATGTAGTTTCATAGAGTATAACTTTTATACCTCACCACCACTTCTGTGATTACTTCAATAGCTCAAAGGCAGCAGTATGACCATTGGAGGTTATTGCTGTTTCTGTCACACATTCTGCATTATACTTGAACAAGTAGCTCAATATGTTAAGGCTATGCTGTCACACTGGATGATGATGCCTGTGGACAGGTATGCTGTCACACTGGATGATGATGCCTGTGGACGGGTATGCTGTCACTCTGGATGATGATGCCTGTGGATGGGTATGCTGTCACACTGGATGATGATGCTTGTGGATGGGTATGCTGTCACACTGGATTATGATGCCTGTGGACTCATGTCTACCCCATACATATTCTGTCATAATTTTTATTTGAGGTGTCTGTTTCATTACATTAATTACAACATGAGAAAAAAAATACGCATGAGTTGCATCTTTATTTTTTATGGATATTTCTGTCACAGACCCTCTTTGTCAATATACTTGGTTACTTTAAATGTAATACCTGTGGGGATTATAGGTCCGCACAGCATTGTTTTATTTGTCTATGTACACTGATCTCAGACATCCCATTACTATGTGTTAGACTACAGGCTTATGTTGGATTGTCCAATTAGCTCAATACATTAAGGCATTACCTTCCTGAATGCAGGTGATGATGTTTGTGGATCCAAGTTCACCTCACCTTGTATATGCTTGGTAAATTAAAAACTTTGTTGTTCATTCAAGTATATTACCTCTAACTTTATTATCATAAAAATGTGTACGAGTTTCATTTTTTCATTGTATCTGTACTTGTCTCTCTTCCCTACCCTCTTTCTTGCATCCTGTCTTTTACACACATTTATTTTGTTTATTTTTTCTCTCCATTTATTTTACTATTATTAGCAGCAGCATCTCGATCTACACCCATCCCTCAGACAAGTTCCATTACTACCATCAGAAACACCCAAAACATCTCTATCCCAGCCTGCTGCCATCACCTGCACATCCCCTAACCTACCTGCACAACTTGTTATAGATAGCCCTGTACTGGGTGATGGTACTGTTGTACTCACTTTTTTATGGTTAACAATATTTTAAATAAGCACATGGTAACATTCCTCAGTCTCATGGTTGCATCCACATGTGGCTACTGCAGAACTTGATTCAGACAATAAAAACAAACAAGAAAAGCTCAAGTAACTCTATGGGGTGTTAAAAGGCAATCTGAGCAAAACAACCAATGTCAGTGGTAAGATTTTATTTTAAACCACTGCAATCAGAAGGACAGTGAAACTGACACAGTATGTAGCTGAGTTGGAACAATGTACAGTGAAATGAGAATTTAGTATAAGCTCGAATGCAGTACTAACAGAACGATTTGTTACGGAGTCCTACAGTATGTTCATGAACTATAATTATGCTTCTTAGCATCTTGGGATTGTGAAAAATTCATGGCAAGAGGGTGAAAGTATGTCCCAAATTGCTGTATATTGGAAAATTCCCTCTTCTCTAAGGTACATTAATCTCAGATATGGAACATATACATAGTGGTGCCATGAAAAGGGGTCTATATTATAAGACCAAAAGTGCATATGTGCGACTACATAAAAGTTGACAAATAATGCATGAAACCTAACAATAGCGAATGGCCACGTAAGCAAATTTTTCCCTAGGGAATAAACTTACGTGGCTGTTTGCAAAAAAAAAAAATTACATCATAAACAGGTGGGGGGCTTTGCTCCCACACCCTCCAACATGGGGGGGCTCTGCACCTTACAACCCCCTAACTAAATATACCAACTCTGAGACTGCACTATAGGGAAGGAAAGGGCAACTCCGTGAAGTTGGCCAGTTATCTCCTTGCCCTTTGACATATTCATCGAATCGCTTAAATGCGATTCGATGAATATGTGTCACTATTTCCGTATTCGCTCAGAAGCATTTTCGTGCTTCTAATATAGACCCCATGAAAAGTGCAGCCCCCCCCAATCAAGCAGTACACAAGCACCCCTGCACAAAACACTTTTTCATATGTTTGTTGACCAGTTATGCTCACTGGACAGAACTCTCCCTTTTCGAGTGTGACCCAGAAGCACTGTCTGGATAAGTGACTTATCCAGAGTCACATTGTAGGCAATTGGAAGTGTGAGAGCTTAAAGCCTGTAGCTTGCATTAGAGGAAGTAGCACAGTAACGGCTAATAGTACTAGTCTTCTGTACTAACTACTGGACTTTTAATGACTAGCAGCTAGTTTCATCCTCCACTATTATTTTCATAGATCACACATTTATTTGCAGTATTGAGACTTGAACTTCCAGTAGGGCACTATTTGTCAGTGGCCCTCACAGTGAAGCTTGCACTGTTATGTGCATTAAATTGTAACTTTTTAAGAGCATTTGAAGGACCCTTGAGTATCACTCAAAGATATGTAACAGTTGAGGAAGCAGAATATATCGATTAGTGCAGTAAATATGTTGACTTTTCATCTAATAATAAAAAGGTAGAAGACTTTTTATTGTTATAATAATAAAAAAAAATATAGCCCACAAAACTGTAACTTTAAAGAAGAAAAATGCTATAACTGTGAGAAGCTGGTATTTATAAAATGAGCATGCTGTAACAAAGACAATCCCAAGTTGACTGAACTTTTTTGTGAAGAAAAAGGTTCTAGAGAGAAATAATAGAATTGCCAATGTTTTCAGTTTTAAACAATTAAAGATTCATTTTTATGCCCTTTTTCACCTCTGCATACACTAATCATCAACCTTCCTCCCATAAGTTGTTCCCATTCTTTCCCCTATAGGTAACAACTTGGTTGCTGACTCAGGCAAGAGCCAAAATACAGGGAATCATTACCCAAGCAGGCATGGAGGCAGCTTTACCCGGGCCAACTGCAGACCATCATCCTCCCTTCAGCATATTACTCACACAGAATGGCTCACTAGTCACATTATAGGCCATCCTGATTGGAAGCCCAAGGACCTACTGAAGAAAACGGACCAACATTTGAACCCCCCCCCCCATTCAGCCTTAAAGCCCTGTGACTGCCTCACCACTCCCCTATTGCTGCTATCTACTTCCTGATCAGTATATGGGTAATCAGGGAATTATTCATTAATTAAGACAGATGGATGCTTTCTATTAAGCACTTATACCTTCCATTGTGACTGATGAGTTCTTTCATCACCATGAGGGTGTCCTACACCCCCATTTGTGCATGCATGTTCCCATACACATGTAAAAAGAGCTACCATCACCTGCTTGTGAGATGCAAATCTATATCCACAGTTCCTCGCTGTGTCTTTACCATCTGTAGGCTTCTGCATATAAAATTCAGTCAGTCTACCAGGACCACTAGTCCCTTGCCCCAAGAGGGGATGGCTGGCAACATCCAATTACTTCTACCCTCCTTCAACTGGATCATCTAGTTCCCAAGCTGTTATGCCTACTTTAAGTAGCAAACCCCATCTTCTTTAGTATGTAATACATGGCCAATTGCATCCAAGTTTATAATACTAGCTAAGTATCAATAGTCAAATATTTAAAAGGAAACTAACATCAAAACTATATCATAGTTAGGACTTTATCCATCCATACAGTTCCTATAAGCAATAAAATGCTTCATTCAAAGTCCAGTAAAATGTTTGATTAAATAAATGTAATACCACCACAAAACCAAAAAAATCCCCATACAGCTGTGACTAACGTATACCACTTTAAGTAGCAAACCCCATCTTCTTTAGTATGTAATACATGGCCAATTGCATCCAAGTTTATAATACTAGCTAAGTATCAATAGTCAAATATTTAAAAGGAAACTAACATCAAAACTATCTAATATGCATTTAATCCAGGATCCTAAACATGTCTGCAGTAATATACCTATGTCCTAGTTTTACAGGGTTAAATGCATTTGTTCTACACAGGAAGCATATTCTAAACATTCTGAGGATTTGACTTAGTGCCTTTTAAATAGGGGTTATACATTTACTTCAATCTTAGAAGGTAAACGTAGGGCCTATTTTGAAGGATCACTCAATTATTGCACTATATATATATATATATATATATATATATATATATATATATATATATATATATATATATATATATATAGGCCTTCTATGAAACAGACAGACTTATTCTTTGTAACTACTTTGGCTTCAATGCACCATCATTTAGAGAGTTGATTAACAATTGGGGATTATTACAGCTGATAAAGGTATTACTGCATTCATTCCATCTCATTGTAGGTATGCATTTTGAAAGGGTAAATCTTTTGGACAGTTTTTTTTTGCAGATAAACATGGGGGTGATAGATCTTCACACAAGTCAAATGACTACATTTGTAGATCTTTTTAAAGGGCTGTTTCCCCTTGTAGATCCTGTTCTGCTTGTAAACACAGTTTAAAAAATAACAATTTTACTTTGGCTAACACTCCATGAATATTTGCTATCAGGCATACTATCACTTGTTGCAGTGAATGGGTCATTTATTTAGTCACTTGTAATTGCTGTGCTTTTTATGTTGGTATTTAGTTATTTATTTGTTTGAAATTTGTTAACTGGATTAGTCCAACTGGGCACAAAGCCCTTTTTCAGTGGAGACCAAGGAGAAAAGCTCCAAAAATTATACAGATAATAGAAGAATACAAACAGTAATTTACATGACCAAAATGAATTACTATGAGCAATCTGAATCAAAACTAAGCATGCATAGTACATGGTATGACAGTACAGAGACAACAATCAAAAAACAACATACTAAAACCATACAATATATACTAAAACTGTATAAGGACTGATCCCTGAGGGACTTCACTTGTGACTGACCTCTTTGTAGAGGTGGTCTTCCAAGTTCTAACTTCCTGGGTCCTGTCTGTGAGCCACTTGGCTATCCACTGGGTGACATAAGGATTTGTACCTAACCTCTTGAGTTTCTCAACAATGCTCGAGTGGGATATTGTGTTAAATGCCTTGGCGTCAAGGTAGGCAGTGTAAACAATTTTGTCCTCATCCATTGCTTTGATAACCTTCTCAAAGAAGTCCACCAAGTTGAGTAGGCATGCTCTGATCTTGACGAAATCAAACTGGGTTGGGTCCGGTGTCTGGAGGTTTACTATATCATTACTGATCATCTCCTTGATAATTATTTCCATAGATTTATATATAAGACTAGTGAAAATTATGGGTCTATAGTTTCCAGGGTCTGTAGATGGCCCACTTTTGTGCAGAGGGAGGACTGTTGCCTTTCTCCATTTACGAGGCACACAGCCTGTTTGGAGGCTAAAGTTAAATAGTAATTCCAGAGGCCTTGATAGGTCATGTTTCATGCTATTTAGAAGGCATCCTGGGATATAGTCTGGGCTCATTGATGCAGTGTCCTTGGTCTTAGAGAGAGCATTAAGGACCTGTTCCCTAGTGAGAGTAGTGGGAGTTATATTTGGTAATATTTCCTAAAGGACAGTTGAGGTGGACAGAGGGGTAAAGTTGGAGCTGAATTTATCAGCCAAGAGGTTTGCTATATCTTCTGGCTCAGTATAGGTGGTTCCATACAATGAGCTCTGCACACAACTGTGTATAACCTTTGAGGTAGCAGACATAGCTAAACAATTCTTTGTGGTTGCTCTTGGCCTGGGAGGCCAAATTTACCTCAAATTTGGCTTTGTAGACTTTATTTGTCCTCTGAGATGTTTGTTTAGTTTGATGAGAGTGTTTTTTATCCTTCTGGGTGCTGCACCTCCTAATTTTTGCCATGAGTTTCTTCCTCCTGTTATACAGCCTATTGATTTTGTGATTCCACCAGGGTGGCTTGTTTTTTGAGTTAGTTCTGTACTTCTTTCTGGTCATTGCAGCTGCCTCTATGCAGCTATTAACATGCTTGTACAGGGTTCCTGTGAACAGTTCTGCATAGGCAGCAGTGTTTTCAGGGTTTATGGGGACTTGAAATGTTGCCAGGTTCTCACTTAATAGCAGGAGGTTAGCCTTAGAATAGTTCCTGAATATTCCTGAATGATGCAGGTGTAGCTGGAGATCCAGGTTTTATTTTTACTTCAAAGGAGACCGTTTTGTTTACTGACCTTACCAGGGAAGGCATTAGAGTAGGGTGTGTGTGGCAGTCTTCCATATAAATGAGGACAATATCCAGTATGGTTGCATCCCTGGTTGGTGTATTTTAAGAGGAGCTTTGAACACCATATGGTATGGGACCATGAAAGCTGCTCCTTTGGTAAATCCAAAAGTTTCTTTAAAGAGCTGTAAAACTTGGCCCCTGAAATTTAGAATAAAATATGGAGGTAAGTGAACTGGCTAAATCTATTGTTTCTGTGGTAATTATGGAAAATTCAGTTAGTGTGTTTATGTGTGGTAATTACAAGTTAACGTTGACTAACACTGCTACTACAGAAATACACCCACCACATAGTGCAGTAAAAGAGTTAACAGCCATATTGTGTGATGGAACTGTATTCTTGAAAATTCATCTACCATCTTGTTATTGGCGTGTATTGTGCAATGATTCATAGAGATATGTAACAACTCACACTCACTGAGGCTTTTTTGTGCACGACTGGTTGCCCTTTGGTATAAGTTCAACACCTTCCATTTTCCAAAGAATAATTGAACATTTCCTGAAAGATTAAATGTGGTGGTTTTACCCTTATAACATATTAGGTACTGGGAAGAACATTAGAAAATACATCTATAACTTGGAGAAATTGCTTCAAATATAGCAAAATCTGGTCTGAGAAAAATAAATCTGAATGCAAATTTGACAAGTCATACAATGAATGGCTGGGATGCATACCTCTCAACTGAACAGATTTTTGCAGAATGCCCAGATTTTTGCCTTATATGTTTGGTCTGTTTTACATAAAATTGTGGTTTTCTGGTAAATTAGTGGCAAATCACTAAAGGTTGAAGTTAGAAAATAATGACAGACATCTGAGTTTCAGATTTCATACCCTTCAATAAAATTCATGCTAATGCAAAACCTGTTATGCTATCAACTTTGTAAGTTTGTAAGAGGAATATTTAAAAACTGTCCCTATTTTGCACCTTTGTCCCACTTTTATTTATGACTTTGTCCAGATTTCTTGCTCTAAGAGGTTGAGAGGTATGCTGGAACGTTTAATAAATAAAATAAGGAATTTGTCTTTCAGCTGAGAAGGTGAAGGTATTTCATGATGCACCCTGCTACACACACACACACACACACACACACACACACACACACACACACACACACACACACACACACACACACACACACACACACACACACACACACACACACACTCACACACACATACAGATACACACACACACACACACTCACACACACATACAGACACACACACACTCACACACACAGACACACACACACACACACACACACACAGACACACACACACACACACACACACACACACACACACACACACACACACACACACACACACACACACACACACACACACACACACACACACACACACACACACACACACACACACACACACACACACACACACACACACACACACACACACACACACACACACACACACACACACACACACACACACACACACACACACACACACACACACACACACAGACACACACACACACACACACACACACACACACACACACTCACACACACACACACACACACACACACACACACACACACACACACACTCACACTCACACACACACACACACACACACACACACACACACACACACACACACACACACACACACACACACACACACACACACACACACACACACACAGACACACACACACTCACACACACATACTCACACACACACACACACACACACACACACACACATACACACACACACACACACACACACACACACATACACACACACACACACACACACACACACACACACACACACACACACACAGACACACACACACACACACACACATACACACACACACACACACACACACATACACACACACACACACACACACACACACACACACACACACACACACACACACACACACACACACACACACACACACACACATACACACACACACACACACACACACACACACACACACACACACACATACACACACACACACACACACACACACAGACACACACACACACACACACACACACACACACACACACACACACACACACACACACACACACACACACACACACACACACACACACACACACACACACACACACACACACACTCACACACACATACAGACACACACACACACACACACACACACACACACACACACACACACACACACACACACACACACACACACACACACACACACACACACACACACACACACACACACACACACACTTGTGTGAAACAGTTCTAGGCATTCATTGGATTGTAAACTACCAAGGGAACCTTTTGTCAGTTGGCATACAGTACAGGAACCTTTGTAGAAACTGATAAAGGATGTGATTCTGTGACAGTGGAACCACCACGAACACAATGCATTCATGACTATAAAGAACTAGTAATGTGTGGTAAACATCTGGTACATTCTGACCAATACACTCTATTCACATTGCTTCCACATTTGGTATTAGAGCTGTCAGTCAACATGTTATATCCTCAGGGCAGGAAAGGCCTAGTGTGCACACATAGAAAGAACGCACAGAGAAAACATTCAGAAATTGATAAAGAAGTCTAACTGTGATTTTATTGAGAAATAAACTGTATAAATATCTTTGTGACAGAAAATTCAAGTTGGTTACACCACTGCCACTGTTTGGTGAATATAACGGGCAGATTATCATGGCAGAATCAAACATATATAGATGAGAAATGATCAGAATCTGACTACCAGCCTGAGTACAGAATGTCAAATGTGACAAAGCAGATTCAACTACCAGAAATTACTGATAAAGTAACAGAAGGTATGACACAATGAGTAAACGCTCTTATAGATGATCATTATCAAGACTTTACAGTAAAAGCTGAAACAGCTAAAATGACAGAGATGACAAGGCATTGTGGAGGGTATTAAACTTTGCAGTACAAGGCTGGTTTAATACGGTGTTTGAGATCTTAAAAGTATATTATAGAAGAGCGTTTATTTATTTATTTATTTATTTACTGACATTTGATTAATAGGAAAATCCGACTGGGTAAGTGCCCATTTTCAGCAGAGAAAAACTCCATAGTATTACAAAAACATTTTAAGAACAATAATTTTACATTCTTCAAAAATAATACAAAAATATCTGCAGTTTAAATAATTATACCAAATTAGATGTAATGTGAAAACATTGGTTAAGAAGAGATGCAACAACTTATATAACAATTATTTAATATTTAGAGACATTTTAGCTAGTTTATAGAGAAATTAAAGGTAAGTTAGTATAATACAAACAGCCACTACAACACGACGTGAGAGAAAAAACAAGTTATGGCCAATTTAGGAAGAAAGTCAGGAGAGAGAGAGAAAAATTGATTGATGTAAAAAAGTGAGTGAAGAAGGGAGAGTAAAGAGGTATAAGGTATGAATAGGTACTTGTTCATATTTAGGTATATAGTTTATCCTGGGGATGAGTAAGAACAAGAGACATATTTTGGCCAGGAAGTCTTTCAGAATGGTTTATAAGGACTGGAGGAAGGGAATTGACCTGATGGATACAGGTAAGGAGTTCTAGGCCCCAGCAACATGGCATAAGTACAGAGTATGCCCAGCAGATTGGGAACATAGTTGAGTAGAATGGTATTTAGTGCTGGTGCTATACAGTGGTAGGTTCTGAAAGGAGTAGTTGCTGCAAATTTAGTTACTTTATTATTGCATTGTTCAAGTTTTGCTTTTTGTGATGCCTGAGGTTAGTAAGAATGGGAGATCCATAAACTAGGAGGGAAGGAGGTAAGTAGCGACAAGTGTCGTTTTAGTTGCGTTGGTAAGAAAGCTTTTGGCTCTGTAAAGCATCACCAGTTTCTGGTGATTTTCTTTATGCAACCTTCTATATGGAGGTCAAATTGAAGATTATCATTCACTATCATCCCTTATAATTTGCTTTGATAAGTGACTTCAATGGTTGCATTATTAAGAGAGGATTTTAAATTTTGTTTTTTCACAAGAGAAGGATTTGGGGGAAAAATAGTTCTTTTTTTGGGGGGGGGGGTTGAACATTAGTTTTCAGTTACAAAACCATGTTTCAGTGAGTGGCTGTTAAAGCTTCCTGAGCAGTTTTTTGAGATGTGCCAGGTTGTCAGATGTGCAAAGAATTGTGGAGTTGTCTGATTATTGTTTTAGGGAAGCCTGCTGTGTGGATGTGTGGAGGGTGTTGTGAGAAGTTTAAAGAGGAGAAGACCAAGGACAGAGCCTTATGGTACACCAGTGGTGACTGGGAGGTATGAAGAAAGGGTGAAGTGCCATTTTACTGACTGATGCCTATTTGACAGGTAGTTTTTAAACCACAGAAGGGTGGGCTGAGAGAGACCTAGTGAGGACATTTGAAGTAGAGATTTGCTGTGACAAACTGTCAAAGACTTTAAACAAGTATAGAGATAAGGAGAAGATTAGTTTGCCATTATTTCTAGCTTTACTGACAGTATCTATAAAGGTTAAAAGTGCAGGGTTAGTACTATGGGAAGGAGAGAAGCCATGTTGTGTGGCGGACAGGAGGTAGTATTTTAGAGAGAAGGATAAGATTGCTATAGGTCTAAAGTTAGTAATGTCTGTTAAATTTCCTCCTTTGTGCAGCGGGATAATTTTTATTTTATTTATTTATTTATTTAACATTTATTTACCAGGAAAGTCTGACTTGGAGCAAGCCAATTTTCAATGGAGGCCAGGGTAGAAATACTCCAGATGCATGTCTTTGTAATGTGTGACATTTTTTCCAGAATGGGGGGGGGTGTAGAACTCCTGGATTGACCTATTTATAAGGACTGAGACAGGGTAGGCAATGCTATCAGCCACTCTTTTAAGGTACGCACTTAGAAGGTTATCAGCTGAAGTAGAGCATGATCTGAGTTTGTTTAAGAATAGTTTTATATAGGATCTGGGCACAGGTATAAAGATAAAAGAGGATGTCATGATATATGACTGATTACTGAATTATTCTTAGAAAAGAAAGTCATTATTCTGTGGAAAATGAGAAAATTAGTCCTGAAAAAAATTGCTTGTGGGACATGGTAGAATTTTGAAATAGAAGTTGCTGGCACATAAGTATGTCTGGTGGCCAAAGATAGATGATGAGACCGAGTATGTGTATAAAGAGTGCAACCCATGTTAAAAGGAACATAAGATTTCTTCACTGTATCCATGGGAACTTCCAGGATGCTTCTGGAAAATGACTGTATTACTGCTCAATGCTAGGAGTCTAAACAAAAAACTCCACTTTCTAAAAGCTCTTTTCACCCTAGAGAATGCTGAAGTCTATGACACATGATACATGTACACTGACACATGGTTTAAAGCCGCGGAGAGCACACCAATAGTGTAAGGTTATAATGCCTTCCACATATTTAGACCAGTTACTTCACAGGCAGGGACTAAAGGTGGAGGTGTCTATATATGGGTCTACTTCATTTGACCGACAGACCATTTGATCGAAACCCATTTGATCAAAATTTCATTTGGTCAAAAACCAGTATTCAAGGCATTAAACTGGGACTTGTCCCCCTCCCCAGTGTCGTGCGACCCTGGAGTTGGTATATATAGCTGGGGGGCGCAGCCCCCCACATTGGGGGGTGTGAGTTTGAAGCCCCCCAACTAGTTTCCTTTAAAAGAAGAAAATAAAACAAAAAGTATGCCATCCACCCCCCCCCCCCAACTATATATACCAACTCCAGGGTCGCACTACATTGGGGAAGGGGACAAATCCCAGTTTTATGCCTTGAATACTGGTTTTTGACCAAATTAAATTTCAATCAAATGGGTTTCGATCAAATGGTCTGTCGATCAAATGAAGTAGACCCCTCTATTTACATCAAAAATAAATATATGCCAAGGCTTGTGAAACAGGACAATGCACTTGAGCTATTCCATGTTCAAATCATCATAAGCAAAAGCAAATACCACTTCCTTACAGGCTATAAGCCCCCCTCTATGACCCAGGCAACCCATACCATGTATTTAAACATATTAGAAACACTAACCATTCAACCCATTACAATATTCATGGTTGACTTTAATTACCCCACTATTAACTGGGAATCCTATATATCGTAGGTTTACCCCGGGTATCACTTCTGTGTCACTGTTAGACAGAGGCACAGTATACTAACCTCGAAAAAGGGCATAGCAAAATTCATTTAAAATGGGTGGCGAAAGCCAAACACACTCTGGCTAGGCTTATAAATGCCCTAGGGCAGATATCCTAGTATGAACCTATGAACCTATGAACCTATAACCAAACGTACTTGCACAGAGATTCCCGGAATTTGTAAACACAAACTCCCTGGACCAGATAGTCAATGCACCAACCAGGGTCATAACCATACTGGATCTGGTCCTCACTAATATGGGAGAGTGCTGCACACCCCCTATTGTAATGTCTTCCCTGGTAAGGTCAGAGCACAAAATGGTCCCCTTTGAATTAAAAATCACACATGGACATCCAGCTTAACCTGGAATATTCAGGAACTACTCTAAGGCTAACCTCCTGCTATTAAGTATAATCTGGCAAAATTTCAAGCCCCCATAAACCCTGAGAACACTTATGCCTATGCAGAACTGTTCACAGAAACCCTGTATAATCATGTTAATAGCTGCATAGAGGCAACTGTACCAACCAGGAAAAAGTACAGAATTAACTCAAAAAACAAGCCACCCTGGTGGAATCACAAAAACAATAGGCTATATAACAGAAGGAAGACAATCATGACAAAAATTAGGAGGTGCAGCATCCAGCAAGACAAAACCATTCTCACCAAACAGAACAAACAACTCAGAGGACAAATAAAGTCCACCAAAACCAAATTAGAGATATGTTTGATCTCCCAGGCCCAGAACCACCACAAAGCATTCTTTAGCTATTCTGCAACCTCAAAGGCAATACACAATTGTGTGCAGAGCTCATTATAAATGGAGCCACATTTACTGAGCCAGAAGGTATAGAAAACCTCCTAGCTGACAAATTCAGCTCCAACTTTACCCCTCTCATCCCCTTAACCTTCCCTCAGGAAATACCATCAAATGTAACTCTCCCTACTATTACCAGGGAACATGTCCTAAATGCTCACTCTAAGAACAAGAACACTGCATCAGTGGCCCCAGACAATATCCCAGGATGCCTTCTAAATAGCAAGAAACATGACCTGTCAGGGTATTTGGAATTACTATTTAACTGTAGCCTCCAAAAAAGCTTTGTGCCTCATGAATGGAGAATGACAACAGTCATCCCTATGCACAAAGGTGGGCCATCTACAGACCCTGGAAACTACAGACCCATAAATCTTACTAGTCATATATGCAAAGCTATGGAAAGAATTATCATGGAGATGATCAATAGAGATACAGTAAACCACCAGACACTGGACTCAACCCAGTTTTGTTTTGTCAAGGGCAGATCATGCCTACTCAATCTGGTAGACTTCTTTGAGAAGTTAACCAAAGCAATGGATGAGAGAAAAATAGTTCACACTGCCTACCTTGACCTAGCCAAGGCATTAGACACAATACCCCACTCGGCATTGTTGACAAACTCAAGACGTTAGGTATAAACTCGTATGTCACCTGGTGGATAGCCAACTGGCTCACAGACAGGACCCAGGAAGTTAGAATTGGGGAGTCCACCTCTACAAAGAGGCCAGTCACAAGTGGAGTCCCTCAGGGATCAGTCCTTGGATTGCTCTTTTTTTGGCATTTACTTCTCAGAGGTCAAGGCCAATGTCAGTTGTCTCTGGCTGACTAAATTTGCAGATGATTGCAAATTTGGATCAGTCATTGAATCTCACACTGACACAAATGTTCTCCAGGAGGGGCTGACACAGACAAACAACTGGTGTCAGAGCCATGGACTAAAACTAAATGCCAAGAAATGCATAATAGTATCCTTTGGGAAGTCATCCATTCCTGGTAACTATCATTCTGACAACACACCCCTTAGAGCTGACCCAGTAGTCAGGGACTTAGGGACACCCAAAGATAATAATCTAGCCTTTGACCATCATGTGTCTACAGTGGTGAGCAAATCATTCTATGTTGCACAACTTATAAACAAATGTATGGCATCTAAGTCGTCCAAGGAAGTCAATGTCCACTGTATTCGGCATTCATCAGACCTATCATTGAGTACAATGCCCCTATGGTATGTACCTAACCAGGCATAGCCAACAACTGGAATGTCCACAGTTCCTCACTAAAAAAAATACAGGGTCTAAATAAAATATCCTATGCAGACTGCCTCAGTGCCCTATCCCTGTATTCTGTCTCCTACAGGCTTTTGAAGGGATATCTATGCCTGGCATACAGTGCATTGTCAGACTCCACTCTGATGGACCTCCTACATATCAACAAAACAAACAGCACCAAAATTACCTGTTCTAAAGAGTTAAACCTTGCCTGTGATATAAATAGAACCTGCTGGAGAGACAGGTATGTATCCCAAAGACTACCCTGTCTATCAAACAGGCTCCCCATCTGTGTGAAGCAGAGTTCCTTCCTAACCCAATTCAAATGCAACTTGGACAATTGGATGGGGAACTGCAATTTCATCCATGGTGCGGCACCTATGTCTCTAATGGACACAGGAAACCTGTAAATGGTTCATCTCCCAAGCCCCTGCTTACATTTATCAAGGGTATCAGAACTTGTCAGAGATTTGGGATGCATGGATAGGCTTAAAAAGGCTGTTGTGGTCATTAGCCTAGTAAACACCTATGAACCTATTTTGGTTTAGCAGGTGGATTTGTAAAGAATGCATTCCTGTTTGTGGTGGATGCATATTCAAAATGGTTGTTAAGTATTGCCACAAATCAGAGAACTCAAAAGTGCAGTCTTCAGACTATTACAGGCCTTGCCAATAACCAGAGTAAAGAAACAAATCCTGTACTTTGTATTTGTGAGGTAAAGACCCTAAACAGTGTGCTAACCCCACCCTAAAATTGACTACACCAAAATTTGGTGCCACAGAAAGGCATACCACATTTATATTGCCCTATTCCTTAACCAGTTGAGCTAATGGACATCTAAATGGGACACCATTATGAAATGCATGTGTGCATGAGAGCAGTGTTCAGGTAATAAAGTGCATCTAAAGAGTATGGTTAGAGTAACATGACTGCATCATGAGATATCAGTCAACATTCACACATACTGTAGGTAGGTATGTTCAGAATCTGCAAGCCAAGCTAAATGAGCCAAATGAATATAAATGAGTGTATTACTGTTATCTTCACAGGTGGCATATGGTGCTTACGCTAGAAAATATCTGACATGATAATTAGATGACATAATGACAGCTGCCAGCTGGCCTTTAACTGGCAGACTGTTGTCGAGTATGTCCAAAATCATGGTATCTGACAAAGATACACAGGCAATGCCTCAATTTTTGATGGATTAAGTTGTAACAGACTAGAATTCATCCACTTAATGATAGCATCAAAGCAGTCTTCAGAAGCACTAAAATCAGTAATATGTTCCTGAGTAAAGGAGAGGTAGAACTGAAAAATCATCTGAAGTTTGACAGTTACCCCAGAGGATTAAGGCTAAGGGCTATTCAAGAGCTACTTCATGTAGTGCTGAGTTTGATATCCTCAGCCATCATTTACCAAATGTGGGACCTTACCTTGGGGCAATTGGGGTTTAGATTAGATTTATTAATGGTCTCCGGACTGTGTGAATAGTAATTACCTATGAATCTAAAATGTGGCATTCAGTGCCTCTGCCTCGAGTGCTATTTTCACTAGTGGTATATACACTTTGAAAAATAAAGCACCCTTTAGGTACCCACATATGTCAGAAGATGGTTTTTGAATGAATTTGGCCTGGAAACGACCCACTGAGTGTATTTTTCATATAAAAATCGTTCCTCCTGTGACTGAAAGTATGAGTTAGTATCTAATTATTGCCTGAGAAAGTATTTCACTTCCAAAATATAACATTTACAAAACAGTTGAACCAGTAATTCATAAACGTTACACAGTATACACACATACACACACACACACACACACACACACACACACACACACACACACACACACACACACACACACACACATTACTTTTTAATGCCATGTTTCTGCTTCACGTGAGGCAAGAGAATAAAGAAAAGGTAATATTTTCTTCACAATCGTGGCAGCTTCTAACATGATCTGGGCTGACCTGTAACCTTTCAGCTTGTTTGTCACTTTGGGCCACACTGCATACAAAAATATTAATGTTGAGTACTTGACTGAAACAGATCAGGGGATTCTTTCTTCAGAAACTGCTGCTAAATTTAGTAAAGGATTGCCCATTTGACTTTATTGTCTGCCCTTTTCCAAGGGCAAAATGATAGCTATACTGCCTCTGCTGATTCACTGGGAGCTCTGCTCCTGTTTAACCAGGTCTTTGGCTTTGCTTGTTTGGCTTTTTAGTCATTTCTTCTGTATTTATAGGTATTTGTTTTTTATAATTTAAATCTAAAGCCAAAGTTATCTTCCATGTTAAAATGTAGTGCAGTACTTAGGCTTAAAACAATTTAGTAAGTGAAATGTAAACATAACCTCAAGTCGGTATGTCCTTTTTAAGTGTGTCTGACAGTTTCAGGGGTTTCAAGTAAACTCAACTTTAAAGTGTAAATTCATTAAAGATGTTATTTGCTGTTACTCTACCTATTTATATGTAATGCTTACCTTCCCAATTAAGATATTTCAAAATACTAATGTGGATTATGTAATTAATAGGACATACAAGATTAATTTGTCAGGAACTACTGACTAATTTTATTAAAGCTCTGCACATTTGAATAATCTGCTGCCTGCAGATAGCTCTGTAGTATTTCAGACAAATTTATGCTAGCAAAGGGAAAAACTGCAGTTCTTGAGAAAGATTCTCTGCGATGGTGCAAGTTTTCACCGACTTAAGTAGTTGTTCTTGCTTCTTAATATGTTATCCTGTACATTAATTCACCCTTTTGGAAAATAAAAGATCTAATGGTAATTCATTGTTTTCCAGTCCAATTTTCCATTCTCTTTTAAACCTACCCAGTTGAGATTTGATGCTCTGCATACAGAAAAACACATAAGCTATGATTAAAAGACAGAGCAGGCATGAGCAGTAATGATGTGGCAAAAACTGACTAGAACTGGAAAACAGATGTTGATACATACATTAGCTGCCTTGAGTAAAGACCTCATTATCATCTAATTTGCATGTCTTTGATTCACTTTGTGATTACTGCCAAGCACTAACAGACCCTTTTCTGCTGTCCTTGCTGTAAACGTCACTGGGGACTGATGCAACCAGTTAACACAGTCGCCCTCGTAATTCATACTCCCACACACATACACACATCCAAATGCACAGACATAGACACATGCACAAACACACACACACACACACACACACACACACACACACACACACACACACACACACACATGCACACACACGTGCACACACACCAACATACCTCTTACCTGTCCCTGAATTTACAGATTGTCTCAATGTGTTCCTCGCAATCAGAAATGATTACAGTCATTCGGTAATATTAGATATTCGAGTTTCATTCTTCTTTTTGTTCAGTAAATGCATTCAGATGCAAGACCTGCTTCTCTATTAACATTTCTAACTGGATTAGAGTAATGTGCAAAATGACTGCTTGGTGTCATCCAGTGTTCTCCTTCCTGGCTCTGTCAATTAATACTGCCAGACATTAATTTCATACTTCATCATTCTCATTTGCAGCTTTTTGCTGCAAAGCCTGTTGTTCTCTTAAATTTTAAAAAAATGTTCTGTGCTATTTAAAATTCTTCCATGATGTCTAGTGCACTCCACGTAGAATACCTTTCCATCTAAGAACAAAAGTTAAGAACCAACTGCATAAGTTCAAAAGATGTGTATTATTGAAAAGATGTATAGTCCAATAGGTTCAGCTTCATTTCCACTAAATCCTAAGAAGCCTGATAAGGTGAGAATTTTTAGTTACCGTGCGAGTAGCCAACAAAGCTAAGCACACAGAAAGACACTTGATGCATGGCATGGATAATACAATATGGAGTAGAGGTATCCAGTGCACTATAATTAAGATCAAGATACCACCAAACTGAAACAGGAACATTATCTCATTTTCTAAGTATGTATGCCTCATAATGTACAAATGACTGATATTCAGCATTAGCTCTGCCTCAGAGATTGTCCAGTATGAGACACAACATATAATATGAGGAATTAAAATGTAAGGGTCTAAGGTGAAATAATAATCAAGTAATAAACAGATTGAGAAAGTAGAGTCTGGCCGGAGAAGAAACAGAGAAAGATGAACTGATAAGACTGAACTTGAATGTTATGGTTTCATATTTTCAAGCAGTGGTGTGTCACCAGATATAGTTAAAGTTTGTCAGCCGAGGGCAGAAGAAAAGGCTAAAAGCCACTAATGAGCTTCATCTTGTAGTTTTGTGTTTGATTCTCTCAGTCTCCAATTGTGTGTTGTATGACTGAATAAAACACTTAAAACAACAGTGCCTTTGGGCCTCCAGTAAAAAACTAGCCTCAACCCATTTGAGCAAGCCAGTGAAGTAACTATCTATATAAAGCAATACTAAGAAAGAAACTTGTTTTAATGATTGTTAAATACAGCTCAAAATTCAAAAAGGATTTTTGTACCAGCAACTTTCAAATTAAAGGAGCTGATAGAAAGATACAACTTTTATGTTGCCAGAAAAGAAAAAAAAGTCTTAGTACAGTTAAACATAGACCTGAACTCTACAATTGTGACTTTGATAATACTGGACATTAAGGCTAGCTCAGTAAGTTTAGCAGAAATCCTAAGTAAATAAATGGAATCAGAAGTTTATATAAGAAGATCATTGGGGAAAAAAAGCAATACAGTCAGACTGAGAAGGAAGCACAAACCACAGTTCTGGCTGGTATATATTTGCATTTGGTAATGAGTTCACACTAACTGCAGACCATAAGCCCTCAGAGACAATATTTTACAACCTAAAGCCTAAATCTCAACTTTGGGTAAAGAAATGGTTTCTGAGGTAGCAAGATATTTGCTGAGACAGCAGTATAAAAATGAGAAAGAAGACACTGCAGGCTGGATGTTATGACAAAACATTATATATCAGTGGCAAAACAGGTAGCACACTCACCTTTGGTGTAGAAAGCTGTGGGTTCTATTTATACACCTGCTAGATTGATTACTGACACTGCGGTGTGGTATAAGGAGGGTGCTGCACTCCTGAGTGTGGCATCCAGCATATGAGAAGTTAAACTGAGGTCCCATTTGCTTCAGTGGGTGGTAACTCAGGTGGATGTAAAAGATCCCATGGTAACCATCAAAAAGAGTAGGGGTCCTTTACTTGTATACAAAAAGAGATCTTATTTAGAACATAATTAAATATTTACAAATGTACAAACATATAGATATACAAATCTATTTATACATATTCATAATTTCCTTTACAATCATACTAAATGTTCATCTCTATTAACCCCCCACTCCTTTTTCCATAACCACCATCTGATTTTACTTAATATTGTTGTTAAATTCATTTACCATTAAATATAGTTTCATTTATTCTTTCATTCCATATAACCCATATAACTTAAAATAACTTTTTTTATCTATTCTTTTAACATGTTCTTGACTTCTATTCTTATAATATCCATATTTAATGATATCCATGTTTATTTTATCCACTTCTTTTATATGTTCAAAAATTCATTTTTAGTTTTCTCCACAATATTTTACTCTTACATTTCAAAAACATGTTCCATAGATTATTCTTCTTGAAAATGTAAGCAAATGTTATCACTTATCTTTTTATGTGGCATATTTCCTTTTATTGGCAATTTATTTATTACCAGTTTCCACAAAAAATCTTGACATTCTACTTTTTGATTACGCCATTTCATTCTTATTTTTATACTTTAATATTTTCATCTGTTAGATTTTCCCATGTTTTAGACAGTGATGCTTTACCATTACATTCTTATACCATACTTTTCTATCTTTTTCTATATCACCAAACATATTTTTTTTCTTGGTACCATTTTATTTCTTAATTTATACACTCTTTTTTTTCTTTTTTCTTTTACCATGCCCCAAAATGTATTATATTTATACAACTTTACTACTAATCTCTTATCTTTTTCATCTACTTTAACACTTTGTAAAAATTTAATGAAGCAGCATATACCACTAGGTTAATTAACCCTAAACCTCCTTCCTCTTTATTTACATACAAAACTCCTCCTTTTATTGGGTTTAATCTAGAATCCCATATAAATGAAAAATGTATCTGCAAAAATTCCTTTCATATATGCTGGCAACATAAGTATATTTGCTAATTATGTTATTTCCATCAGTACTGAATTTATCAAATAAGTCTTTTTTTTCCTGAATGATTATTTATATGCACTCCAGAAATGAGAGCATGTTTTATTTCTTCTGTTGTTTTTCCAATTGAATTCTACTTACATCCTTATTCTCAAATTGTATACCTAACACAGACATTTCATTCATTGTAAAATATATACCCCCATTTTTACATCACCTAAACATTTACTTTTCTCTTTATTTAAAGCCATTCTTATCGCATTTAGATACCCATTATTGATTCTGTCCATTTTTTTTTGCAATTATTATAATGTCATCTGTATATGTTAACAGAACTGGAATTCTTAAGCCTTCAGATGTTATATACCTCACCGCCTTCATTTTGTAATTTATTTTATATACTATCACATTCATAACTAAAGCAAAGAGTATAAAACTCATTGGGCATTCCTGTCTTACATCACTCTTCATATGTACCTTTGGCTTAACCAGCGATTTACAAGTATTTTTCCTTTATCGTTCTATACTCTGACATATATATTTTCCTAACTTTCTCGCTTACATTATATTTTTTTATTATTACCCTTAATATTTCATGTCCAGTTCATACCATATGCCTTATTAAGGACACCTATCATGATTTTACTTCTTCTTTTCAATTCCTAGAAAGATCTTATAATCATTATTATGCAATACTATCAGTCTTCAGTCTTTTAATTGTCTTCTATTTCCTTCTTCCATATGAATTTAAGTATTTTGCTAAGCAATTCTTTATACATAAAACCTTCATCTAACACTTCATTCAAAATATTTAAAAATATTTTTAGCCAATCCCTTAAATTTGTGTACATTTCATACCCTATTCCCTCTGGTCCTGTAGCCGAATATATATTTACTTGTCCTAATACTTTATCCAGATCATTCAAAGAACCCTCACTTCCAGCTCTTTATTCTCTTTCTGTTAACGTTATTACTTTCTATGTTTTTTTCACTATCTTATTTTTTTTCTTTAAACATTTCTTGCACATAGTGTAGTACACTATTCATAATATTTTCCCAAGTTCTTTCTATTTCTCCGTTTACATGTTTTTATTTCTCTCATTACACTACCATCTGCCTTTACTAATCTGCACATGTAACTCAATTGTTTCTTCTCTTTTCCTTTTTAAAAATATCTTTGCTTACATAACAATTCTTGTATTTTGTGTGGATTTCTTTCATATAATTCTTTTTCTTTGTCAAAGTACTTGCTGACATTACATTCTAAATCTTCCAATGCATCATTATATGTTCTTTTATATTTTTTCTTTACTTTTCTCATATCATATTGCCACTCTAAAAAACTTTTTTAAATTTTTCCTTAAATATCATCTACCATTCAAAGCAGTAATATGATCTTTCCATAACTGTAGTGTTAATATTTTTCCTTCTCATTTATCCTTTTTATTCCTTTGCCTATTTTTATATTTTCCTTGTTTTCCTTTATCTCTAGCCATATTGCAAGATGATCAGAAAATCCTGTTTCGACTACCTCCCCTTCTCCAATAACTAAACCTTCTGATAATATAAAATAATCTATTTCAGTTCTATACCTACCCTTTTGTAAGTCCATGAATTTTTGTCCGAAAGTTTTAACTTAACACATCTTATACCTTTTAAAACTTTTCTTATAACATTTTCTTTCTTTTTATGCTTGACTCTTAAATCACAAAGTCTCCTGTTATTATAAAATTCATACTTATCACTACATAGTCTAAAATCTGATTAAATAAGCTTACCGTTTCTTTACAATTAGTATAAGCATGTAATGTTATAATTCTATATACTTGTTCTTTCCATTTTAAATCTGCAATGGTTATTCTTCCCATTTTTGCTAAAGTTGTATCTAATATCTTTATTGTATTTCTACAGAGTATGGCTATTCCAGAACATCTTTCATTTTCCAAATTTCAGATTATCTTTCCTCCCCATAGTTTGTCTGTCTGTAATCTTCCTTCAATTGCTAAAAATCTTGTGTCTTCTAATATAATTACATCTACTTCACATGTATTACACCACTCCAAAATTCCCATTCTTCTTACTAGATTCTTAATACTATTCACATTTAAAGAAAGTACTCTAAAATTTTCATTTTCTCTTTTCCTTAGATCCATGGTTTCATACATTCATAGCTGTTTACTAGGCTAGCTTTCTCAATACTCATTCTAGGCCTAGCCAATTTCCCTCCCAAAGGTGAGAATCAAACATTGTACCTTGTATATGTGAGTCAATCACCTTAGCCATTACACCTACCCCCAATCATTATCTGCATATATTATTTTTCATCTGTTTCCTTTTTTTCTCTTTTATACTTATCCATTTAATTTTTCTTTTTCTGTCTTTTACCAATATAATTCTTTTTTTTTCTTTTACTACTTCTCAATTTATGTCTTCTTCATCACTTATTTCAGAACCTTCTTCTTTGCCCTGTTTATTATTTCTCAAATTTTTTTCTTCTATTTCTACTACTTCTAAATTTCTTCTTTTTGTTCATCTTTTTTCTTTTCCCTTATTTTTTTCATTTTCACAATTTATCCACATGCATCATGTCTCAGTTCCTCATAAATATAGCATTTTGTTTTGTCACAGTTACTTACCAAATATCCTTCTTTTTCACAAACAAAACATGCTGTGGATTATCCCCAATATTTTAAGATGCCTTTCACATGTATCATGCTTAGTACATGTATATTTTTTTCTCTTTCTGCTTTTAACACAATATTAAAATCCCAGCCACCAGTCTATAAACTCTCACATATAATGTCACAAAATGTCACTTTGTTAATAAGAATAAAGGCTGTTACCTCATGTGCTTTTACATTCAAAGGAGTTATTAAATTATTCATCACTTCATGCCTGTCCATTACTTTGTGTTCTTTATTTTGAATTCTTACCACATACTTTTGCTTTTCATTTTCTTCTGCCTTTTTTCTGCTATTCCTCTTTTGCCTGCTTTTACTTTCTCTGCATATATCTTTTCCGTATTACCAGAAGTTTCTAGGATTATCTCTGTATCCTCCTTTTGTATTTTCTCCATAACGCCCCCCCCCCCCCCCAAGGAAACATCTTCATTTTCCGGCTCACTCTGCATCACCAATTCTTTAAGTAAATAATTCCACAACCCTCCTGACTGCAGGGCTATAATTACCCATCTATCATTTGCTAACTCGCACCCACAGATTTTCTTCAGGCTTGATATTTGCTTTTTCCTACATTTCTCTCATCACTCCATAATCTCCCTCTCTCTCTCCATCTACCTCACTGTTTGTCCATGCTGCCTCTGTGACTGGATCAGAAACAGGACATGCCATTGAAAAATGGGTTCTACTGACAATTATGAAGAGTAGAGAAAGTTCCCTGATGCACTGGTCAAATTTCCGCTAGTAGTATAAATTCCACCTTGGGTCTCCCCTGAAAAGTGGCATCTAGCCTACTGGGACTAACCTGGTCAACAAAGGATAAATAAATAAAAATAATATAAATAAATAAATAACATCTGTATACAATGGGTAGAGAGACATGACAGACTTACAAATGAGAATGGAAACATTAATATTGAATGTGCAATCCCAATAATACTTCAGAAAACAGACAGAAAAAACAAAAAAATGTTTATGATCCTACAGTAGATTAACATTTTTACACTAATAATACATAACATAAGAAGAAATGAGATCATAGTGATGTTAAAATGATAACCCTAGTTGAAAGGTATAAAATAAGATAACATTTTCCACTAACAGGAAGTGCTTCTTAAAAGGGAAAATGCTAATTGTACCTAATGGATATGGAACATATGTGTTGATATATGTTAGAAAAATCTATACATGCTGCTTAGAAAATATATTCACATACATGCTGCCTAGAAAAATATATTTACAATGTGTGCTGCTTAGGAAGATGTGTATTTAAACATTCAAACATATATAAGTTGTGTGATCAAATATATAGAGAAATGTGTGTTTTAGTTAGGAATAAATGTACTTAAACCCATAATAGAGAACAAAGTTTGAAAAATAGTATATAATGCATTTAATTCTGTCCTTACTAGAATAATAGTAGAAATAAAGCTGCATATTATTGCTTGAAGCACAAGCTGCAGTGTAATTAGAAATTTGACCTTGGCAGCTTGCAAACACAGCCTGGCTCATGTCTTTCAAGTAAAGATTATTTTGCAAAGTTAGAAAATAATAAATCTGTTCGCATGTGTGTCCTCTTTCCTGCCTCCACCAGGAGAGTAGTTTTGTGCGCTATCTCTGATAGTGCGCAGCTGGGAACGAGGAAGACAAAGAGAGGCATTAAAGAAGACATACATCTATTGTATTTGAACTAATCAGAGAACCTTGAATTGGCTACATCCTCAGGAGGTCATCGTGACTGACCAGGTGTTTGCAAGGCTGTAACATTCACATGGGAAAAGACTTTTGAAAAACACAAATTCAGCACTTTTTATGAATTTCTATGATGTAAAGACCCTGTCACTGACCACGCCAGTGAGGTGGGCAAAACTGATAATGACATGTATAAAGTTGGTGCCCTTTTCTGAAATAAAGCAGTCAAAATTCTATACAAACTTTGTGTATGGTTTTTTGCCTCCTAATGTACATTAGAGCTTTAAGATACTTGGGTTTTCCTGCATTATTGTTTGTTATTGATTGACATTGTTTTTGAATAACTCAATGATTTTTACAGTCTGACTCTAACGAATTTATTTAACATCTTGGTCCTAATCGTGCCGGAATTCCCTTGGTAAGCTACAGGTCAGAATATATAGGTGGTACTGAAATCTGCGCAGAAGAAGGAAAGACCTCCGACTGAATTGTCGTGCCCAAAGAGGCTGTCCACTTGTCTGATCTGTGGCGGAAAACTGGGTCCTAAAAGCCTATCAAACATAAGCAGGAGGCAATTCCTCTCTTTGTTTTTGTTTTAGATCGGGGACCAGGTTACACTGTGCTATTGCTAAGGTTTGTGATAGCAGGGAGAGAGGTAGTCGAAGTATTGTATCTTGAGTCATAGATCAGGAAATAAAACAAAGCAAAGTAAACAGTCATTCTAGACACTACTGTGAATACGGGGAACAAGATACCACGTGGTACAAGAGAAAGGGTTACGTAACAGTTCTGTTGTTTTTTTTCTCTCTCTCTCTCTCTCTTCTTTTTTTTCTCTTTCAGAGACATGGGAAATGAATGCACTAAAGGGTCACGCCCTAACAGAAGATGCAAAATATATGCAATTACAGAGAGCAGATAATGTGAGATATTTTTCAAAATGGGTTAACAAGTATGACTTTGATGGTAAATTAGATAAAGTGTCATTAGTAAAACTTTTGAAACAGTTAAAATCTGACGCAGAAGGTCAGGCAAAGAAACAACAACAGTTGGGTGTTCCTCAAGCACATAGGTGGATTGAGGAAGTGAACCGAAGGGAACAGAAAAATAAAAATGCAAAGGCATTATTTTTAGACAAAGAGGATAATAACATAATAGTAGCAACAGTCCCTCCCCTACCACGTCCACCGATGCCTTACTCAGAATATGAAGCGGGAGGGCGGGCTGAACCCCCCCCCACGCTACCCAGAGACAACAGGGATATTAAGACAACCATTTGTAAGAGAACCTATCGGGACTAGATCCCGAACACGTCAAACACTTATAGATGTTCAACCAAGCGGAAATTTATTAGATGAGAGTGAGGAAATCTGTCCATTAATAGAAGTACCTAACCCACAGGCAGGACAGGAAGGCCAGGCCTCAACTCTCTTAGTATATAGACCATGGACACCGGAAGACATCCGAAAAGCTACAGAAGGAATTCCCCATCCAAAAATTAACTTTGAGAAATTTCTACAGGATTTACAGGGCATGAGATTAAGTTACCACTTAAATGGGGAAGAGGTAGAAAGAGTAGTTAGACAAATTTTAGGTCCGGACTGGCACATGATTTGTGAATGCCCGTGGCCCTAACACAGGCCACTCCCACATAGTGACGCAGAACTAGATGCTAGATTGAAGGGTCTTACAGACCGCATTACTGAAAAATGGAAACCTAGGGCAGACTGGACTTGCATTAACCAGTGTGTACAACAAGATAATGAAACAGTGGATGCATACTATGGTAGATTATTAGAATGTTTTAATAACCATAGTGGCATGCCTATTCCTGAAAATCAAAAGAATGATAGCTCATATGAACAGCAGTTAAAAAATGCATTTTTGAAAGGTTGTATTGCCCCTGTCAATAGCTTCATCACGAAACACATGATAGATCACCGAACAAGCAGGCTTCAAGCCTTGTTAGAGTATGCTAGACATGCCAAAAAACATTTTAACAGTAAAAAGAAAACGCAGGTCTTCACAGCTGAAGACGGTGCGGAAGTTTTTGTAGTACAAGCAGCCAAAAAGGGTAAGCAAAATACTCAGGGTAACAAACGCTCTGACAGAAACTCAGAAATTTATGAGAGCAGAAAGAAAAAAGGTGAGTGCTTCAATTGCGGTAAGAAGGGACATCTGGCAAGGGATTGCAGGAGCAAGGCACCTGCGGAAAAAAAGGATAAGGAAGATGAGGATTGACTATATGACAGTTATGCTGCTCAGCAGTCATCAGGAGAGACTAATGAGCAGGGGGATGATGTAAATACCTTAGAAGAAACAAATGACATGCAACCGGATGTAGAAGTTGGGGAAAGAGAAGTTTTAGATCTGGCATTACTGAGCTTAGAGCTCTATTTAGCAGACACGAAACCGGAAGTTACACTTCTGGTGGAAGGGAGAGAAGTCAAATTTTTGTGTGATTCAGGAGCATCACGAACTTTGATACACCCTTCAAAGTTACCGGAACATTCTGAGTCACCTGATTACATATTAGTGAAAGCAGCAAACGGACAGCTGTACAGGGAACCACTTTCCCATGATATAGCAATAACTGACCCCGCCTCGGGGCATGACCAAAGAAGTAAAATAGTACTTTCTGCCAAATGCCCCATGAACTTATTAGGAAGAGATCTTATGCAACTTTTGGCATAGCAGTAGTCCCTACCATGAACGGTATGGAGGC
The DNA here is from genome assembly GCF_019279795.1 of Protopterus annectens. NCBI lineage: Eukaryota > Metazoa > Chordata > Ceratodontiformes > Protopteridae > Protopterus > Protopterus annectens. Next base: position 1,424,327,779 of record NC_056743.1, read on the forward strand.
ACAGAGACAAACTGATACCTTTGTAGTACGGGTCGAGGGTGAGGCTTATTATTGGTACAGCCAGGATCTGGTTACAACCGGTCCAGGGGCAGTGACCATGAACTGATGAATGTAGCCACCAGCAAGGTGATGTTGACCAGCAACATTTATTACATTGTACCCTATATTATGACCTGATAAAGAATACGAACAAAAGTTGTTCAGGAATCCTGCAAATAGACTGATACTACGGACCCTATACTGGCACACTGAGGGCAACAGTGTAGTGAGTTGTTCGTTACCTCAGGAGTTTTGGAATTGTACAAATCCAATAAACTACAAAACAAGAATGTTAGGTGGGTAGACTTGGGTGACAAAGTGACAGGATGGGAGAGACTAACTGACTCAGAATTATCGGACTTAGGAGTACAGAAACAGAAACTGAATTGGTTAGCATAGCACGCCCAGCTGTACACTTACAACAGAGTGAAGACAGCTGACTGGCGTTCTTGATAGAAGAAGAAGAAAAAGCTTTGAGTGAAATACCAAATGTTCTTTGGTCAACAGGAAAATCAGATGTAGGACTTATTCAACAGCAGGGCCAGTAGTTATTACACCAAAATCAGCCTTTAGACCAAGAAAAGACAATATCCTTTGAGCAAGGATGCGGACAGGGAATCAAACCTATCATAATGGCATTACTTAAGGAAGGGATACTGGTGGAATCTTTAGATTCACCATGTAATACTCCTCTATTTCCTGTAAAAGCAAACGGGAATGGCGGATGGTACAAGATTTACAAGCTGTAAATGATGCGGTATTACCAAGAGCACCTACGGTGCCAGACCCACATACCTTGTTAAATGATTTGAAGCAAATATTTCACCGTGGTAGATATTAGCAATGCATTTTTCAATACCTATCCACCCTGACAGCCAGCATTGGTTTGCATTTACATTTCAGGGCAAAAGGTATAATGACGTACACCGACCACAGGGATATAGTGAAAGTCCAACAATATTCGCACAAGAGATGGATAGCAACCTGGCAGGGTTTTCTCCACCAGGGGGCAGCCAAGTACTACTTTATGTAGATGACATCCTGCTTGCAGCCCCTACCCAGCAGCAGTGTAGGAAGATACAATAGCATTGTTGAAATTCTTAGCTGAGCAGGGACAAAAAGTGAATAAACATAAATTCCAACTTTGGAAAGAACAGGTTAAATACCTGGGATATGTGATATCCAAAGAAGGCAGAACATTAGATGAAGATCGAAAACAGCTATTTTACAAGCACCTAGACCAACTACCAAAAGGAAATGATGTCCTTCTTGCTCCATTGGCTGATTTAATATTTAAAACACCGATGGCAGCACAAGAAACACTGCACTGGACTCAGAGGCAGAAGCAGCCTTTGTAGACTAAAACAACTGATAGCTTCATCATTAGTTTTAGGACTTCCAATTACCATAAGAGATTTTTCCAAACTGTAGATTGTAGGATATATGACGTCAGTACTGACGCAACAACATGGCGACACTATTCATCACAGTTAGATCCGTGGCACGATCATTACCACCCTGCGCATACTATGGCAGTGCTAGCTTCTGCCTCAGTGGTGTTGTTTCATCCTCTCTCGTTGAGACTACCTATTGCACTTGCGATAATTTTATTGCAAGAAAAATAGCATTTTATCCCCTGCCAGACATCTTTCTTGCATGACCATACTATTGAGTCAACCGCATATGACAATTGAACGTTGTACAACATTAAATCCATCAACATTACTTCCGATTCCTGTGGATGGCACAAGAAATGGAACAAAAAACCACATCCAGACAAGATCTAACTGATGTACCTTTTGCTGACGAGAGGTGACATTTTTTTGGATGGGTCCTGTAGACGAGGTCCTACAGGAAAAACCTAGTGGGCTATGCAGTAGTGACTGATGACAAATCATAGAAGCACAACCCTTCAACATAACCTGTCAGCTCAAGCAGCAGAATTGATAGCTTTGACACGTGCTTGCACTCTAGCGAAAGGCAAATGTGTTAACATATATACTGACAGTCAGTATGCTTTCTCTACAGTGCATGTCTTTGCACAACAATGGAAAAACAGGGAATGATAACATCTACTGGCGATTAATCATGCACAATTGATTCTGAACCTGTTAGATTCTATTCAGTTACCCACTAGAATAGCTATCTGTAAATGCATACAAAACAACAAGATAGAATTTCAAAGGGAATGCTCGGGCTGATAAGCTGCCTCAGACCCAGAAACTGTGCTCTTCAATGAAGAACTACAACCTTCTGAGACTCTAGATTTAGAAATGTTAAAACAATGCAGACATTAGCTACAAAAGCAGAAAAGCAAAAGTGGATAAAACGAGGAGCAATCCTTGAAGAGGGACTGTACATCTCCAAAGAGAAAAGCCTATATTGCCATCTAATTTATTTAGATATGCAGCTTTGTTGAGTCATGGGCAGAGCCATGTCTCAACAGGGGATGGTACAGTTAGTTAACAAAACATTCCAAACATATGGATTACAATTATACACAAAAATTTTGTGCAACATGTCATATTTGTAGCAAACATCATGCACAGGGAGCATTTAAACCAAGCGAGGGAGCTTTCCAACACCACCATCCGTTCCATACTATTTGTATGGATTTCAACTGAATAAATGTGAAGGGAAAAAATACTGTTTGGTAATCATAGATATGTTTTCAAAATGGGTAGAAGCTTTTCCAACTAGAAATCCGGATGCAGCAACAGTAGCAAAGGCCCTAGTGAAAGAAATCATTCCTAGATTTGGCATACCGGAAAGAATCTATAGTGACAATGGAACACATTTCGTAAACCAGACAATACAACAGCTTGGGAGATTTTTTGGGATTTCTTTGAAAAAACATTGTGCTTATCACCCTCAGTCAGCAGGGCTGGTGGAAAGGTACAATGGAATTTTGAAAAACAAGTTGAGAAAATTAATGAGTGAGACTCAAAAGACTTGGATTTGCTGTCTGCCTTTAGCACTGCTGAGCATGAGAACTGTCCCAAATGTAAAGGGCTTGATTGAGATAGTGTTTGGAAGGGCATATTGGAAGGCCCTCATGCCTGCAGAGCTGGAGGCCGATGGCTCATTAGCTAGTTATATGAAAAAGTTATTAACAAATAAGACTGTTTTGCAGTTGAACTCTTTTTCAGATAAACAAGAAGCAAAACCAGAAGCCGTGCTGACCCCGGGGTCCTGGATTTGGCTGAAAATCATAAAGAGAAAGAACCAAAGTGGGAAGGTCCGTACCAGGTACTATTGGCAACACCCACTGCAGTGAAAATTGCTGAGAGATCATCTTGGGTTCACTTAACCCACTGCAAACCTGTTAAGAAATTTAGTTTGGACATACCACAGAAACAGGATGGCCAGAGGCAGAATGAATAAAAATGTGAAACAACCCCAGGGACATTGGTTCACTGGCCTACTGATCATACACTTAATAACTATGTTTGTAGTAACCTTTTTGTTGTTATGGTTTTTCTTGCATATAACTACAGAAGTGAAATTAATAAAACGTGATGAAGGACTGGCTATAGACTGGCACCCAAACTTTAACACATACCTGGCTATGAAACGAGTTTATGTAGAGACTATGAACGTTTCAAATTGCTGGGTTTGTACTGCAATACCCACAGCATATGGAGGACTTTTGATGTCTGCTGTCCCCTTGGGAATAAATGAAACTTGGGAAAACCTGTTATTTGACACAGGCACTGTGAGATCACAAGACAAAGTGGCATTATATTTGCCTGTTACTCAGAAAGGAATTGTTTGTTTTGTTAAAAATGATACACTCCAGGTTGGTTGGAGTAACTGTAACATAACTGTGTCTTACAAATGTTATATAAAACCTATAGAATAAGGTACTAGTTGTAAATTATGGTTCATACTTAAGCTTGATGAAAACAACATTGAGAGATGTGCAAAAAACTCCTGAAATATATAGACAATTATCTGTTATAGATAAGAAAATGTTTCATTCAGGGTTAACCCGCATCAGTACAAAAGTAGAAAACTGTTATTTTGTTTGTGGGAAGAAAGCCTATAAATGGTTACCTGAGAATTGGTCCGGCAGTTGTTTTTTGGGTTATCTGGTTCCAGCCATAAGACATACTGCAGAATTGCCCTGGGTAAAATCGTAATGTGAGAGGCGTGGCTCAGCAAGCGAAAATACAGTCAGAAAACCTACTAATCCAGTGGGTAAGATTGAAGCAAGCTGGAAGGATCATTCATCTGTGAAGGACAAAGAAAAATTGACCCATATGGACTTGAGTGACAGTGTTATATCCTGGGCTGGGATATTCCCAACCTCAGTCAAATCAATTTGGGAACTGAGGAAATTGTCAAAACTCCTCAAGTAATGAGCAATGCGACTTTTTCCGCTCTTGAACTTGTGACTGATGAAATGAATGCAATGAGAACAGTTGTATTACAGAACCGAATGGCTCGACTTCACCCTAGCGGCGAGAGGTGGTGCGTGCTAGCTTATCAAAGAAGAATGCTGTGCATTCCAGACAACCAGCATGAAATAAATGATCACCTGGAGGTAATACAGCAGGTGTCAGCAATGGCAGAACCAGGCCCAAACCCACTTTTCCAGAATCTGTTTGGGGGTGGGGTCGGTCCTTATGAACATTCTGATTGCAATTTGTGTGGTACTGCTCATAATTGGAGCATGTGTCTGCTAAGGATACCCTGTGTGAAGAAATTAGTTAAAGACTTAGTTGATGTATCAGTAACTGAAACTATGTACCAAGATATGGAATTGAATTTGTTGTTACCAAGCGAAAGTCTATCTGAAATATAAAACAAATGACTTACTTAGCTGAGAGTCCTTGAAAGGAAAAGGCTAAGAAATGAAATAATACTGTTTATGTTTCAAATAGCATTAAATGCATTAACAGGAGGGAGAATGTTAGAAAAATCTATACATGCTGCTTAGAAAATATATTCACATACATGCTGCCTAGAAAAATATATTTACAATGTGTGCTGCTTAGGAAGATGTGTATTTAAACATTCAAACATATATAAGTTGTGTGATCAAATATATAGAGAAATGTGTGTTTTAGTTAGGAATAAATGTACTTAAACCCATAATAGAGAACAAAGTTTGAAAATAGTATATAATGCATTTAATTCTGTCCTTACTAGAATAATAGTAGAAATAAAGCTGCATATTATTGCTTGAAGCACAAGCTGCAGTGTAATTAGAAATTTGACCTTGGCAGCTTGCAAACACAGCCTGGCTCATGTCTTTCAAGTAAAGATTATTTTGCAAAGTTAGAAAATAATAAATCTGTTCGCATGTGTGTCCTCTTTCCTGCCTCCACCAGGAGAGTAGCCTTGCGCACTATCTCTGATAGTGCGCAGAGCTGGGAAGAAGACAAAGAGAGGCATTAAAGAAGACATACATCTATTGTATTTGAACTAATCAGAGAACCTTGAATTGGCTACATCCTCAGGAGGTCATCGTGACTGACCAGGTGTTTGCAAGGCTGTAACATTCACATGGGAAAAAGACTTTTTGAAAAACACAAATTCAGCACTTTTTATGAATTTCTATGATGTAAAGACCCTGTCACTGACCACGCCAGTGAGGTGGGCAAAACTGATAATGACATGTATAAAGTTGGTGCCCTTTTCTGAAATAAAGCAGTCAAAATTCTATACAAACTTTGTGTATGGTTTTTTGCCTCCTAATGTACATTAGAGCTTTAAGATACTTGGGTTCTCCTGCATTATTGTTTGTTATTGATTGACATTGTTTTTGAATAACTCAATGATTTTTACAGTCTGACTCTAACGAATTTATTTAACAATATACATTGTGAAGCATATCAAGGGGCTGTAAAAACCCAACAGATATTCAGAAAAAAAGATCTAGTTCACTAAAATGGATAGAATAATAGAAAATATCTTCAAGACACTGACTGTTGTGTTACAGAAACAAACAACATAATGAACATACTAAGATTGTTTCTATCCAGACATCCGAACTCCAAATGGCAGAATGGGTAATGTAACCATAGACTTGTGTGGTAGCACTGACATAGCAGGTCGCACACATGTGCCTGTATGCATGGAAGATCAGAAGCCTATGAAGTTTATTCCACCACCAGATGCATAGTTTCATAGCTCATTACTGACACTGCAGTGCAGCATAATGGGGGGGGGGGTGCTGCACTCCTGAAGTGTTGTGCTTTGGATGAGATGTTAAACCAATGTCCCAAATGCCTGAATTGGTGATAAGCTAGGTAGATGCAAAAAATCCTTCTTGGAAAGAAAAGCATTGAAATTTCCCTGGTGCCTGAGGCAAATTTCTGCAGTATTTATAACTATTATCTCAAGACTCCCATGAAAAAAGCCATAAGCATAGTGGCAGTAACCTGGTAAACAAAAATAAATAAATATATGTATGTGATGGTATATAATGAATGTTATTTGCTTGGCTTTGATGAATATTAAAGAGTCCCAGCTGTTTACTCTGTCTCATCTGCTTCAGCTTGTTTTATTCTATTCTGGTGATATTTTGGAGGGGAAATGTGATGCTTTTATGTGACATTGACCTACTGCTGCTTCTACATTTTTTGGGATCAGGACCATCTTATGACCAGGCCTGTGCTGTCTCCAGTGCACAATCTCTGGGGGAGCAATATCACGTGTACTTCTCCTGGGGAGAGTTTTGTTCAGTACTAGTACTGCATCCTGCTGGACATATACTAGCACAAGGACACCTACCACGGCATGATAATTTACAGCCAGGACACATCATGGTGTACCTGCGCTAAGAAGTCTTCAGTCCATCTCAGCTGTAGTTCACATTCATTCTGAGGAGTGTGTTCCTTAATTTCTGCATAGCATTCTTTAACCTATGCTACCAGTAAGTACTGGGAAGTGTGCCAAACCTTCAAGTAGTACAGCTTGGCAGGCATCCTTTTCAAATTTCTTATGAACTCGACTAATCAAAAAAATTACTATGCCTCTAGTGTGCCCTGTGTAAAATAACTTTTCTGACTTATTTTTCCTCCTTTTAGGAAAATTAGCAGTTATAGCCCTTTTTAGTTTATTTCTGCCAGAGAAAGCCCTAGAGGTTGCTGCATTACTTCTTTGTTCCATTTAGCAGGCTTACCATCTGAGCTGCAAATAACTGTCACACTTTTTTGAAATGGAAGGTCTGTGGGTGGGTGAGCAGCTGGATCTGAAGTCACTTCCAGAGGGAGCCTCAGATTTACAGAAAATAATTATTTAAATTAAACATAGGCAGAAATGGAAAATGAAAAATCCCAGACTTCTGTTGTTCTAAACAAAAATATGAGTCAATGACCAACAATAATGAAGTTATAGTACAGTAATCAGTTGAAGCATTGCCTAGTGGCTGGTATCAGTCATGGTACAAAGGCAGAAATTACAAAACAATAAAAGTATTTGTTAACATATAGCAACAAAAAGAGGTGATGCGACACCTTTTATTAGCGTGGCGTGTTACTCTATTAAAAAAGGACAATATCCCCTCTGTATTCTATAGTTTTACCTGTGGGTCAGAATTGCACATCCAGCTTTGTTTTGTTTTTTTTTCCAGTGTAAAATAAAATACATAATAAATAACCTGACTAGAATTACAAACTTTTATGGAACTGGGAAGGCCATAGCTCTTTTTGAGTGAAGAAATGCTTGCGAATGCAAAATGTTGTAGACTCTAAAGCTACACAGTTATACACAGCCTATTTCAGAAATATCTGCCTCTATTATAATAATTACATAATATAAAAACACCAAAGAATATCTGATATAATATTAAGAGTTTGTACAACAAAAATGTATATTTATTGTGAGTTTTACCTAATACCTAAAATGTGTTTTTCTTAGCCTAAATATTCCGGTTATGCTGTTACCCTTCCCTGGCCCACTTAAGAACAAAAACATTACTTACAGAAATCTATAGTAAAGAAAGCCAAATAACAAATAAAATGTGTTTTTTAAAGAAATAGCCCACAACTTAGATGGGAGGAACAGGAAACTAACCACCTGTTCTAATCGCACAAAACAAGCTGGCAACCAGCCAAAGATATCACTTTCTGGTCTCTGGATCCAAGATTGTATTTTTTTTCCATTTTCCATAGAACAAAAAGGCCCGACAATAAAAGTACCTTGGAAGAAACAAGATCTACAGATAATTATCATTTAACCTCGATTCTTTAGCAACCTGCTCAAAATGGACCACAAAGTAAGTGTGTGTGTGTGTGTGTGTGTGTGTGTGTGTGTGTGTGTGTGTGTGTGTGTGTTGGGGAGGTAAGACTTAGACTTAGTTTTTAGAGCTGCTGCATGAATTTATTTCTTAAAAAAGTTATATCACTACTCTGGTTATGTGTCCTGAGCCCACTAAAAACAAAGCTAGTTTATAAGTTAATGCTGTTTATTGCATTTTTCCTGTATTGTACTTATCAGAGACAAAAACTCCTTGCCACTCCTAAAACATTCACAATGCATTTTCAGTCGGGTTAGTTTTCAGAGGAGTCAGATTTCCGAACAGTTTATTGCTGGTTACTAATTTACAACATTAAAAATGTTTCCCATTAGATGCGATTTATTTCTACAGGATCTGGTCTAAACTGAAATCCTTTCTGCAGAAGACTGTGAATCAGAGTCAGTTTTATGGCACTGGGAACTGACGTCATTAATTATGTGTTCTTGCTACTGGAACTTATCCAAAGTCATGCACTTTCCATCATACCGATTAAGACAGAAAAGAGAAATTTGAATTATTGCAGTTTCTAGGAAGGTGGGCTTTTGTAAAGTGAAGCTAGTTACCATTTGTATCAAGAAACATGGCCATAAAATCACCAAGCAATTTCCTATGCATATTGAATTGTCTTCTACCCCACAAATTACCAGTCAAATAATACATAAAATCTGTTCAATATCCATCACATGGTTCCTGATGACCTGGTAAACAAAACAGAAATTAAAAGGAAAGAAACTCTGTCTCCTTTTTCTTCCTGTACATGGTTATGGCAGAAATACACTTTTGAGATTCTTATAACCATCTTTTTTCCCTGCAACTCTCATCATGGGAGACTGACGATCTGCAGAGATGTAGACTGATACTTGACCCCAAATATCGGCAAGAGTGCGCCCTTTTCTCACGCTATACTGTTTCCCCATGTTACTTACTGTTCTTTTAGCCTTGCTTCCTTTCATTTTCAGTCCTACAGTTATGGCCCACTCCATGCTTATCTTTGGTTCAGCCTCTCCTTTATGACATTATATTCATAATGCTTCTCTTCATTACAGTTACATTTTGTAGGATCATTGGTTAATAGTTAAGTACTACGCTAGCTGCTTTGCAATTCATTTTAAGCCCAGCCAATGTCCCTTTTTGTGCTCAAAATAACCTATCCCATTTGGTTATAGAGTGGCCTTACCCATCTCATGGTCAATAATTATATATTACCCTGAATTAGAATAACTAGGATCATACCATAGATAATTTAAGGGGACCCATGCATGGAATAAAGCATTTAAAAGCTAGATCTGTCTATTAGTGATAATGTGACAGTCATGGGGTAAAATTTCTGTTTACCATCCATAGAGGTAAGTTGCATGTGAAAATGGACAGGGATAAACTTTATGTGGATGGGGAGTGAGTTCCACAGCAGCAGTATCCTCTGTGAAATATGCCTGTCCCTCCAAACCATACTGTTGATGTTGCAAAAGAGCTTTAGTGTCCCTGGGCCAAGTATTTCTAATACCATTTGACTTGGTGATGTGCAGTAAATCTATCAGTAATAGTCAGAGGATGCCTTGTTCGCCAGACACAGGTCACCTCTCAGTAGTCTGTAGGATACTGAGTATAGTGACATGACTGAGTCAGTCCATGTAGGACATGTTGTTTAGGACTTGTATCCTAGTTACTGCATGTGTCTGGATGGAAACATGCCAAAGGGAGCACTATAGTTATTACTGGCCTAATGAGGGCTGAGTAAAGGGGACAATGACATCCCTAGATATAGACACAATCCCTTTGTTTATAAGATGTGCAATATAGAAGGACTTCCTTACAGTAGTCACATGGTCAAAAGTTAGATCACATAATTTCCGAAATCCCAAACAACTGGGTCAGCTCTTAGGGTGTGTATTGCCAATGTGTGGTAGTTCCCTAGGATAAATGACTTACCAAAAGCTACAATGGTGCGTATTTGTTATTTAGTTTCAGACCTTGATATTGATACCAGTTATTTACTTGAGACAAACCTTCCAGCAGAATGGCTAAGTCATTTGGGTATTCAATGATTAATCATAGCTTGCAGTCATCTGCAAACTTAGTCAGCCAGAGACCTATGGTATTGGCTTTTACTTCAGGAAAGTAGATGCCAAACAGGAGAGGTCTCAGCACAGAACCCTGGGGAACTCCACTGGTGATTAGTCTCTTTGCAGAAGTAACTTCCCCTGTTTTTTTTTTTCAAAATTCTTTATTTAGTTTTTCAAGTCATAAGAATACAGACAAAATAAAACAGTAAAACAATGATAATGTACATTGGGTAAAAAATTACAGGTATACAGAATCAATTCATACATAAACACCTAACTTATTTACAACTGTACAAAGGTAACATATACTTTAGTTTCAAGGTGAATTAGTAAGCTTACAATAATGTGGATATTTCTTATTTTCACAATAAAAAAACTAATGTCTTTCGGGTTTTCCCGGTTAGGGGTCGCCACAGTGGATTTCCAGTCTGCTAATGATTGGCAGTGCATTTTTACGGTGCCGAGTTGTCAGCCCGATGCCCAACCTTCAAAGAAGGCACACCCATTCACGCACGCACCTACCTTCATGTCTTTAGATGTCAACTCAACCACAGGGAAGACATGCAGACTCCACACAGAAGTCACTTATGTATTAGAAATGTAACTATGCGTGTAAAGACCAAGGTCCTTATGATAAAGAGAGTGGGTTATGCTAGTAGTAAGTTAAAGATCTTCCCATCTTTCTAGTTTCTTCAGTGTATCACTCTTTGTGTCAATTATCCATTTGTGGGCAAGTAGATGTCTAATTGCCATTTTTTTTTAAATCATTCCAGTTAATGTTGAGTCTATCCCCCATTTGGAAGCAATGCATTGTTTTATTAATAGAAATAACGTGATATAAATATTTGCTTTGTTTTGGGGTATATCTGAAGGTAAGATGTGAAAACTTCCCCTGTTTTGATCATCGGCTTTCAATCGGTGAGTCATTTGGTAATCCACTGGATTGTGAATGATGCTTTGGTTATAATAAACTCCGTTAGCTCACTCATATCATCACTGTTTTTTGAAAGGGGCAGGTTGCATATCAAACACAGAGGTTCACCACTCCTTTTTCTGGAACCTCTTTACTACCATTCCCTTTAGTTGGTTGCAAGAACTCTTTAATAAGCTCTGAGCACCACTTATCACCATTCCCACCTGTACCCATGTTTACTGAAAATGGTGTGATTTATATTTCAGTTTTAGGGTGTTCTTTTCCTAGGGTTCGTATTTACTCATGTGGCACCCTCCCTATCACTTTGCCTTATATCTTAAGCTTTTTGTCCATTATTGCTAAACAGTTGTGTTTTTCCCTATGTATGTTGATTTTCAACTCAGTCTTGAGAATATCTTAATTGTTGGGCTAATAGCAGATTGGTCATATTTGGTTCTATGAGGGGTGTCACCCATCTGTTCCTCTATTGGCTTAGCTTAAGCAGACAGCTGATTGGCTCAGTCAAAATAAGACATCCAAAGCTCATTGGAGTGACACATTTCAATTGGCATTTATTTGAGCAGCATTTCATTGAAACATGCTTCACATTTTTTTGTTGAGCACAGATGATCTTTTACACTGTTGCTTAAATTATGATTTTAATTGTTCAACTGCATCTATAATGGAATAATGCTTCCACTGGATGAAAGCACTCATACTTATTATTGTAATAAAGACATTTATTCAGTTATTTCTGTATGGTAGTATTTGTGTTTTATATCCACAGACACACACACACACACACACACACATATATATATATATATATATATATATATATATATATATATATATATATATATATATATATATATATATATATATGTATATATATATATATATATATATATATATATATATATATAGATATATATATATATATATAGATATATATTTATGTATGTATGTATACAAACACACACACACACACACACACACACACACACACACACACATACACACACACACACACTGTGCAGAACTAGCTCAGAATGTTTTGTACTCTTCAGCCCGGTTAGCACTCAAGGCATCCCCTCACAAAAGATTCAAGAGCACAAATGCATTTCATGGAGTTGGTTAATCTGTAGTAGGATTAAAAAAGTCAAAAGCACTGTGGAATTCACAGTGTCAGTGTGCATTAGTCAAAGGGCCCCCTGTCATAACTAACAGGATGTGAATAAATTCATGTGCCCCGTACCCCCCTAAAAAAAAAAATGAAGTCAGAGAATTCATGGCAGAATTAAGAAAATCAGGGGATTCCCTTTAAGAAAAGCAGTTTCTGAGATGTACATCAAAATTAACCAAGAATGGCTGTCAGTAAGATTGGTGGAGTTACTTGGTCCTGCACATGCTAACAGAATCAGCGGCCTTAATGCCAGCTTAGTAAAATCATCAAACCACTTACAGAACTGAGCATTATGTCATACTATTAAGCCTGCTCTGTGCCCTCACAACTACAGTATAATTTTTCAGTATTACTACAGAAGTTTTTTTAAATTTTCAGAAGACATCAGTAGTGCTTATCCCTGGGGTTCTTCCAAACATAACATTGCTTGGTTCCCATCTGATTTAGTAACTGCAGAGTGTTGTACAACAAGCAGGTCAACTTTCAAATCCTGTAACTTGTATTACCATAAGGTCGAATGACACAAGATCGAAAATTCTTTTTACTGAAATTTAAAAAGGTCAAGTTTCACAGTACCGAAAAACAAAACTCAAACGTAAGGTTCCTGCTCTCCAGTGATGCAAGACAACCAAAAAAGTGAAGACAATTCATTTTAAAACAACACTTTAACAGTCTTTTAAACTACTGCACAGTCCCACAGACAAATAACTTACTAGCAGCAACAATATTCCAGTTATGCTGTACGTGCATACCCCATCGAGTGCACATAAGCAAGTCCCACATAAAATAAGCCCATCGCCCAAAAGTCGAGAACCATAATGTATTTTTTAAAAGTATTTACAGGGGGGATGTGCCCCCCTGCACCTTTCACTCCCCCAGCAAATTAAGTATACCAACTCCAAGATCGAACTACATTTAGGAGAAGGGTAAACACCTATGGCACACTGACATCTGTGCAAGAACCGCCAGTACAGTACCACCAATGCTTCTTCTGTTAAATGCTGCTTTAAAACTGATGAAAATATCCTTCAATTATAAACACTCCTTTTTTTAGTGGGATTTTAAAGTTACCTGTGGCACTGTAACGACTCCAGGAATGTCTGCCATATTTTGTTTACATGCACAGTAGAGAGCCTTAAAGTGGCAACATCCATTCTAACTATCGCTTGTTTAACTAGTACATTCAGTTCGATATTGTGAAACTCAACCTTTTAAAGTTTAAGTAAAAAGAATTTTTGGCTTTCTTGTCTTGATCTTGTGTCATTCAACCTTATGGTAATAAGGGATTTGAAAGTGTGCCCATATATATGATTAATTTGCTTACCTTTTGTGATGTGTTGTTTCTTTCTTGTTTTAAATGTCAGAAAATGATTTATACTAAACAACTAAGGCAAAAGAGATGATTTATATGTTCAAGTTAAAAGAGTTTGTTCCTCACCCTGTTGGGTCAGATGGCTATGACTGGTATAGAAGAAACATGAGACAACAATATCAGTGGATGGAACATGTGGCAGTTGAGGCACAGGGTGTTTAGGAAGGATGGCATAGCCAGGAATGGGGGAGGGGGTATACATGTAAAATAAGGAATGGAGAGGGGATCAGTAAAATGGGATGAGATGACACAAGGAGTAAGGAGAGTGGAGGAAGCAGATACAAAGAATGAAGATACTGGGGAAGTGAAAACTCTTTTGTAATGTAGTCATGAGAAAGATTATGAACAGATGGAGTGTATTAGCACCTCCTACAAGCTACCTAATACAAATATAATGGATAATGAGCTAAACAAACACATTATAAAGGGATGGAGAGGAAAGCAGACAGAAATTATGATGGGGAAACTCCTCTATCTGTTTTGGAAGATTGGCATATTCCATCACCTTTAGTGGGAGAATTAATATGGTCTGTTTATTGTAATGTGTTCGTCAACTACCAGTATATCTGTCATCATATCTGCGAATGTAATTATCGGTATATATTGAAATGTGCTCATGTAGGGCATTGTCTCTGGACCTTTGCTGAAAACGTGATTTATTCATTTAAACTATCCCAGTTAACAAAAGAAAATAAATAAATAAACAGATATTGCAGACTGATTGAAGTGCTTATGAGCAAAACATATGAGAATAACCAGGAAAGGAAGAACAGTTTATCTTGTCTAGAGTATTGAGGTATTAGATCTGCAGGTTAGGGCATCTTTGATTAATAGTGACTACCCAACTGTATGGTTCATATTGGCTGTAGGGAGGGACCCAGCAGGAGTTAAAAAAAATGAAAGGGTGTGAGACTCTAGAGGGTGGAATATGACATCCCATTGTCATAAATAGATACCTGAAAATGTGGATAGAGAGCAAAAGCATGGTAGAACTGCAGAAAGCCATTGTAGGGGCTATCTGTGAGTGACAAAAATGGGTAGAAAGGGTTGCCAAGTAAAAAATAAAAACAAAACTAATACAGTGCACTAAGGCAGTGAGACCAGCTGTATGGGAAAAAGGAAAAATGTTACAGGGAAGTGAAAAACAAGGAGGGATTACTGGAAAGGATGCATGAAAGCTAGAAAAAAAAGCAGCAAACTGCAGACAGTACAGAGAAAAGATAAGTAATAAACATTAAGTCAGGGAAGAAGGTCTTCTTCAAATATATAGTGAAGAGAAAGAAAGCAGGGATGCATATGGGGAAACGACCTTAGGAAGGGAAGGAGTGTTGTGATGGTAGTGGGTACACCTATATCAGAATGTTATACAGACAAACAGGCTGTGCTATAGTTAGATATATATGTTTTATATCTTACAAGTGCTCTCAGCTAGACCTGAGCCCAGCACCTCATCTTAGACTTTCACCCTAATAGTTTTCTTCAGCTGTGCAAATGTAAAGAGACGATATTAAATTCAGATGGTAGTCCATAGTGTACCTTAAAAGGTGGGAGTGAAGGTGGTGGGGGAGATGAAGGATTGTGTGTTTAGGCAGAAGAGCACATACTACTTTATTGTACTTATTTATCTGTTATGTGGTAAGTGAACTAACTAGTCTTTCATATACACTTCTCATCCATACAGGCCCAGGCCACAAAGACAATAGTAAATGCAATAGATGTGGTTAGTTCAGAGTAACACATTAAT
Source organism: Protopterus annectens (assembly GCF_019279795.1). Taxonomy (NCBI): domain Eukaryota; kingdom Metazoa; phylum Chordata; order Ceratodontiformes; family Protopteridae; genus Protopterus; species Protopterus annectens. The sequence goes on from NC_056743.1 coordinate 1,424,343,344, forward strand.
CACCATGTTTTTGGAAGACAGGGAGAACTGAACCACCTGGAAAAAACATGCAGACAGTGGGAGAGCATGCAAACTCCATAAAGGCATTAACCAGACACTAGGACTGAACCCTAAACCCTGTATCAGTGAGGCATAAACTTTAACAATGATCCACTAAAATGCTGAAAACATGAGGTAGGCAGTGAATAAAAGTGAATAAAAAATGATGCAACATATAGTTTTGAAAACTGCGCAGGGGTAAAATGCATAATGATTATGTCCTAAATTAATGGTAGGACAAAATGTGAAAACTGTGACTTTCCAATCTTCTATGCATCATTAGATATTTATGTTAGTAAGGGCACAATGCTATTAAAAATCAAATGCACAATCTTTAGACTATTAGCTACATTTTTCCATATTAACAAGTTTCTTGCATAGTTGTTCTATCCTTTTGTTTTTTAGCTTTCTTTACTGTCTTCTCTTGGTTCCACTAGTTTTTTTGGGGATTCAGCATGACTTCAGTATTGCAAGCTATTTTCTTAATGCATATTTTAGCTCAGACTATTATTCAAATCAGTTCAGTCCCTGTCCCATTTCTTAAGCTAGATGACAAAATGTATGTGGCAATAAATGAATTTGCAGAATAATAAAAAGAACATGCAGATACTGTTCAAAGAACAGAAAGTCTGTTTTACCAAAAATGTCTTCAAAGTAATGACAACAAAAACTTCCCAGAAGTAATAGCCTACGGGGAATGTTCTGCTACACTCTAGTTCTAGTACGGCCAAGATGGGTTTGTTGAAAGTAGAAACAGATTTCAAGAGGACACTGATGTTTTATTTAAATGGATGCACTGTATTAGGGCAACTCTCGTTTCTGAATTTGATGCTGCGCATCATATACTGGGTTACCCTGAATGCATGCAATAAAGTGCATAAAACAAGGGATGTCTGAAAAAAATATGTGTATTTATGTGGACTTTTAAACAATGGGGCTGAGTTTTTCTAATACCCTGTATAATGAACCTTCAGTTCATTTGGTTTAACAGATTGCTTCCATACCTTTCAACTGTACAGTTTTTCCCAGAATGTCCAGATTTTTGCCTCCTATTTTTGGTCCGTTTCTCATAAAATAGTGGTTTTCTGGAAAATCATTGTCAAATCATTGATGGTTAAAGTCAAACAATAATGACAGACATTTGAGTTTCAGACTTCATACCCTTCAGAAAATTCATGCTAATGCAAAACCTCTTGTTCTATCAATTTTCTAAGTTTGCAAGAGCAATATTTAAAAAGTGTCCCTATTTTTCGGATTTGTCCCCCCATTATTGATGGCTGTGTCCAGACTTCTTGCTCTAAGAGGTTGAGAGGTATGTACAGCACAACTGCATGCTATCTTACTCTCTGTATCACAGTGACAGTGGTACCCACAGTGTGAACTGCATGATGTCTCGTACAAAATGTCAAGTCCTTAGAAGTTATGTGGGCCCTACTACTGACCATCTGCTGTACTCAGCAACAATGGTATGAACTAAGGAAATGCTATAAGCCTTGTGAACTATATGTTTAGTGTATGATATGTCCATAATTTCTGAGGTTTTAAAGTGTACACATGAAGATTACTACATGGGCAGCAGTGTGTGTGTGGGTGCGTGCGTCTGTGCATATGTGCATGTGTGCTGCTGAATATGCTGAAAAGGTGCGTTCAAGGCCCATATAAGCCTTTCTTCCACTTGCCTGCCTCATCAGTGCTCTCACTTGAAGTCTGCTGTGCATAGGCCTGAATATATTTTTAGGCTGTTTTGAACTGCTACTGTTGAATCGTTAAATATTGCATTGATAGGCTGTGGGAGAAAAACAATTCTTTGAATCAAGATGACTGAGGTTTACTGGTACTATTATGTTTCATGGCAGGTATGCCTGATAACGGATATGGAGTCAACTTTATTCAGTGCAATGAATTGCCAAGAAGGCAGTATTTTGGGATTCCTGCAGGAAAAAAAAAAGAGGTCATTGTTCCCCTCTACTCATCACTCATTATACCCATTATAGAGTACAACGCCCCTTTTGATATGTACCTCACAAGACATCTACAACAACTGGAAAGGCCGCAAAAATACCTCACAAAGAGGATTACTGGCCTCAAACAGATGCCTTACGCAGACCGTCTCAAAAAACTCCAGTTTTACTCCATTGCATATCGCCTACTTAGAGGCGATCTCTGCCTAACATATAAAGCTATGTCAAACCCAGAGTTGTTGGACATGCTCCACTTAAAGAAATCCCAATCCCTCTGAGCTACACGCTCTAGGGACCTAAACCTTGTCACCACAATAAACAGAACATGCTGGAGGAATAGATTCCTGTCCCAGAGACTTCCCATACTCTGGAACAGACTACCCATCTATGTCAAACAGAGCTCCTCATTAGCACTCTTCAAGAAAAATCTTGATGATTGGATGGGTAATATGAAATTCACCCCGGGGATCACTTCTGTGGTTCTGCTTGACAGGGGCACAAGAAAATAATTTTCTTGGGTGGCGAAAGCCAGGGTACATTTTTGGCTAGGCTTGTATAGGCCCTAGGGCCAATACCCTAGTACCTACCTATGAACCTATGAATACCCATACAGTCTATATGAATGGATGCATATCAGGTTAATTAAAAAGTTGCTTATTTTCCTAGTTTGATTATGTTTGCTGCTTTTAGTACTACGCAAATGCAGCCTTAATCATGTTTTTTATGTTTGTATTTCCTCATAAAATTACTATAGCAGTTTGAATTGGGTGTAAAGAAGGGTCACTTTTAGAAAGAAATTAAACTGTTTTTGCTGTGCAGTCATTCATGGATAAAAAATCTAGACTGACCAGCAATTGTCTGCACTACATATAAGTGCTACTTCTGCAGTGCTCACTTTTATTCTATTACTGTTCTACTGGCCACTGCTAGTATATAATCCACACTTATTTTGGACATTGCTACAACTTTTTATAGCTCAAAAGGACAAACATAGATGTCCTACAGGATTATGAGTTAAAGTAAATCTGGCACCCAGCCGTAGGTTTTAGAACACCTCGGCACACAGCAAGTGTTTTAGAATACAATGCTACCGATGCTGTTGTGAAGAATTAAGAAATTACTGTTGTGTGCTGGAAAATGGGTCTTTTGGATTGTGTGTTGCATGGGTTTTGCTCTGTAGGTGTGTAAGATCTCTTCATCATATCTAGTGCTCACTAGATTTACCATAGCATCATTTTGTTAACTGAAATGTATATCATTTCCCCTGAAGCTACACGGTTAAAGTAATGCATGAGTAAAGGCTTGTGTTAATTACACCTCATAAATCCTGGGCTGTCTCCTCACTGATGTGAGCTATGTGTTTGAATGACTGTTTTTCTAAGTTTCTATATCAAATATAAGCAATTTCTACCTGGATAAGCACTGAGTGGTGCCTAGCAGTGCCACACTTCTTACAACCATCTGAACAATGGGCCTCAAATGCTTACATTGTCTGTTAGAAATGTCTGTAAAGGCAAGACTGAAATAGCACTCAGTGTAATTGTGCGTCTAGTTTAATGGGTGCTAACATTTGTACAATAGATAAAACAGTCAGCCTGGTAATTAACCCAGCTTTAACCTCCAAGTTTTTCATTTATCAAAGTTTTGCTGGCATTTTACATTTTTATATGAGTGCAGGCAGTGTAAAACCTTATGTAAAACCTTGTAATTGCATTTGCATTGAAAAGTTAAATAGCTTAGTAGCACTAAACAAATTACTTTTCTAGAAGCTGCTTTTATTGACTGGTTTAATAGCTAACTAAAGCCAAAGGAAATTAAGGTATCCATTTTTATTATTTTATTTATTTATGTTTGCTGATAGTAGTAGTGGACTGGCAAAATTCAACTGTTTCAGCCACAGAAGGAGAGTTACAACAGAACTAAGAAACAAAGAAAGAAAAAAAAAGAAACAGAAAATGTACATTTCCAAAACATTAAGCAGGGCGCAGTTAAAAATGCAGTAGAAGGTATGAAAGTTCAGTATCAAAGCATTACAGTTTTGAAAGTGTACACAGTATACACATATGTACAAAGCAGGAAACAAAGGACTTCCTCTTTCAAATATAGTCTTATCACAATTTTTTTTAAAGTATGCAGAGTATATACATATGTACACATTTTGAATTTGAAAACTCCTTCTGTTAAACACTGTATTATAGGAAATGTTACATTTGACAGCATTTACTATTCATACTGAATTGCAGAAAGAAAGGAGTAGAACTGGCTTAGCAAAATAAAAATTAAGGCAAGGAGTTAAAAGATCAGAAGGTAAGGTGTGCGATGACCGAGGGAGGAGTTGGAGCATTAGTTAGATTACTGTAAATTGCTTGGGGGTGTTTGAAGTAGGTACAAGCCTGTTTGACATTGCTAAGTGCTAAGTGCTTTACCAGTTTTCAAGGCCAGTAAAACACTTTATGTATGTACATTTATAGGTTCATTTTGATCCATGAATATTTTAAGAAGATTTTAGCCCTTATATTGTATGCTTGAATAACCCAAAGGTGGCAGAACAAGGATATGGTGGGACAGTTACTTATTGCCCCTTCGGGAGAGACATGAATCCTAAATTGGGGGTAAATTTGTTGTTCCCCATCCATTCATTTGAATTACATGTACTTGACTTTTGTGGAGTGGAAGACATTTCCAGAAGAGGTATTCTCTGAGATACATACCTATCTTTCCAGCATGTTCCATTTATGTTGCAAAAGAGAATAAGACCACTTCAGTGGGTGCTCATGTTACCTTTTGACTTATGAATGTGTAATAGGTCTTACAGAACAGGGATTGTTGAACCCCTTTACACAAGGTAGAGGTTGCCTCTCAGTAGCTTGTATACTATTAAATATACCAATTCCAAGATTGCACTACAGTGGAAAAATTTAATATCCTAACCTCACTGTATCACAATCACCATACTCTGAGGTTAGGAAATTAACTTTTTTTCCACTGTAGAATGATCTTGGAGTTGGTATATTTAATTTATGGGGGGTGTAGGGAGCAGAGGCCCCTACATGGGGGCTGCAGGGGGGCTTGTCCCCTTGCAGAAATGTAGTAGAAAGTGTATTTGCTAGTTAGGTCTTGTTATAGGTGGAGGGGATCTTACTTACATATGCAATGTAGTTTTCAATGTTATGAAGATAAGTTTCACTGTTCTGAAGTTTCATTAGTTTGGGTTTTCAGTGTTTTGGATTTTCGATGTTATGATCTCAATGTTATAAATTTCTACGTTATGAGATTTCAATGTTTTAAAGTAGACCCAAAGATATATATATATATATATATATGGGTCTACTACATTAGAACGACAGCTCACAGTATCGACACTTAGAACACCGACACCACATAACCGAAAGCGCAAAACAACAACTGTTTATAACACCAATATCACAAATACCCAGAAAATTGTCAGAATGCCTTCATAATCACTTTAAAGCCACTGTTATCATAACAAGTTCACAGTCTGTCAATAACATAATAACATAATAAACTACATTGTGATAATTAAAATGAACCCAAAATATGTGATCCGGAAGTATTAATACAACCTGAAAATTAGAATAGAATGTCCCACACTGAAGACAGGATGGTAGAATATATTGCTGTAGTTCCTGGAACTATTAGACTAGCATACAGAACAGTAACATCGCAAAAAGGCAAGCATTTACTTCTGATAGAAGGATATTTATATCAATAAGAGAGGACAAGAAACATCAAGAGATACTGGGCTTGTAAGCTGAAAACAACAGATGGGTGTAAAGGTAGAGCTGTAACTACTTTACTTCCTGAAGGAGACTTGTTAAACAAGTGAGTAGCTGACCATCACCCAGCTGATCCTGGAGAAGTAGATAGGCACACGGTATGTAGTGATTTGAAAATGCGTGCTACATATAGTAGGGATACACCTTGTTTGCTAGTAGAGGGTGCTTTATAGACAGTGTCCTTGAAAGTGTCGAAAGTATTCCCAACAGAAGAGCATTGTTACAGCAAATTAGAAGAGTGAGAGCAAAACGTAAGGTGCAAGACAGCAATGATGAGCTGACGCTACACACTATTAACTTTAATGATTATCCTCTTAAGGATGGGATGTTTGTTAGCAAACTAATGTGTGATGTTATCACAGACACTACAGTATTGGTCTTCAGTACTGTTAACAACTTACACGATCTAAGTCAAGCTACCATCTGGTTGATGGATGGTACTTTCTTTAAGAAAGATATGACCATTCGACAACTATACAGTATACATGGCTTAATAAAATGTGGCTCATATAGTAAAACTGTACCACTACTATATGCATTAATGTCCAAAAAGTCTTCTAAATCCTACAATTATTTATGGCATGCAACATTCCATTTATTATCAGAGCAGGGATTTGAAGTTGCAGTCAGGTTTGTATTATGTGACTTTGAAGTGGCAGCACAGAAAAGTGTTAGATTAAACATACCAGGAGCCCATTCAAAGGGCTGTCTATTCCACTTTGGCCAGAATATCTGGTGTAAAGTACAATCACTCGGTTTAGCAGCAACGTACAATACTAGCTCTAAATAACAACTGCATGTCAAGTCACTTGTAGCTCTAGCATTCTTTTCAGAATCTGAAGTAATCCCTACTTTTGAACTACTGAAAGGATTGTTTCCTGAGGAGGGTAAAGACCTTTTGCGTTATTTTGCAGATTGGTATGTTTATGGTAAAAAAAGTATGTTTAATACCCGTACCTCTAGCAGTATACGCTTTCCACCCCTTTTCCCACTAACCTTTTGGAACGCCTTTGATTTAAATGAGATATTTCTTCCACTCCCTCAAAATTCAGTTGAAGCCTGGCACCATAGATTAAAGTGCTCACTAGGTGCACATAATGCAGATTTCCATTGTCTCCTTCATGCTTTAGTACGTGAACAGAATCTTGTGGATGAGTTGAGAGTTCGGATGGAAACAGGATGCCCTCCTTCTCCAAAGATAAGATGTCTAGTAAGCCAGCATGAACAATTTAGGGCTGTTATTTCTCAGAGAACATCTTACTCAAGTGTGGATTATGTCAAAACTATAGCTCGTCTGTTAAAAATGTGATTTGTATTTCTGTATTTAAAGTGGATTGGAAGGAATCTGTGTGCTGGAACGTGCTTGCATTATGTCAGCGTGCTACTGCTTTCTTTCTTAATTTTGGTGGGTACTGACTGTTTCAAATGTAAAGAGATGTACAAGTTTACAGAGATAAAGAGACTTCTTTATATGTTTATTTGGTGTTATCATTTCAACATTATTTGGAAATAGTTTGAATATGGTTTTCATTTCATTGGTGTGGGGTTCGCTGTTATATTGTGTTGGTGTTTTGAGCATAGGTGTTGTGTTGGTCGATATTGTCAGTTTACGTTGTTTTGCACTTTCGGTTATGTGGTGTCGTTGTTCTAAGTGTCAATATTGTAAACTGTCATTCTAATGTAGTAGACCCATATATATAGATTAAACAAGATGCGGTTAATATTGCGTCTTGTTTTTCTCCCTGTTTTCCTGTGCACTTTATTACAGCCCAACTGGGTTCATACGCACATTAAATCTTCTCCTTTCCAGATATCTGGAACTTGCCTAATATTTTTGAGTTATCTAACTCCAAAATCAGAGCCATTCTCTAGCGCTGTCGAGCTTACCTGATAAGGTTTGAGAAAGAAGCTGTAATCTGCTTACAGAGCTCAGCGTGAGAGCAAATTACTGTGTGCAGCCTAATTCTAGTGAATGTTTGCTGTTCATTTGGCTCAAATATTAAAGCAACTCAGCCACTAATTAACCCACCCTTAAAACAGTGCTTCTACTCTTAAGAAACACTCACCATCTTAAAGCTGTGCTCCTGAAACAAGCTAACCCTTGTAACAGTGTTAGCCCCGCTCTTCCCTGCCCCCATATCCCACCCGCCCCCAGTCCAGCTACATTTATTTACAATAAGCCCCTCCCTCCCTCTCTTCTGTCCCAACCATAAGTCTTAGGCATGGACTTCAATCATCCTGCCAAACTACTGCCCTCCCCTCCCACCCTGATTCCTTACTCCTCTACTCCCTTATAGCAGCTTACCACTTTTACTAGTCCTTAACCAAAAGTGTACTAATAACCCAACTCTCATTCATCTAATACCTAAACTTTGATTTAATACTCAAATTCACTTAAGTATGACTCCAACACTCTCACCGACTTTTCTCATCTTTTCTATAAGCATTCCTCTGCTAACTACTATCTACAATGTCACCTCCTACTCTGCCTATAAACTTCCCCTCCTTCTCCCCTCCTAACTCTCTTCCTCTCCCCCATCCTCTCCCCATCACTCAACACTATCACAACATATCCCCATCTCTTGTTCAACCTAACCCACTTCACTTTTATAAACTAAAACTCCTTACCTCCTCATTAAAGCCCCATACACAAAAAGTGAGATTATTCTTTCTACCTTCTATTAGCCGTACATTAAAAGTCCTATTCTTTCCCTTCTCTGATTGGATAGCACTAGCAGGAGATATTCACCCCAACCCCAGACCCAAAACCTCTACCACTCCTGCTTTCTCTACCTCTCCAAATAACACCACCCACAAATTCCTCAAGCTATTCACCATCAATATCCAGAGTCTACAAAACAAAATAACTCTCTTCCATGCTTGGCTAAACCAAACTCTGCCTGATATAGTAGCTGTCCCGGAGACATGGCTTAAACCCCACATTACAGACTCTGAGATTGTACCGCATGGCTTTAAGGCACTCAGATATAACCGCCTAAACAAAAAAGGAGGTGGAGTATCCTTAATCTATAACAGCCTACTGAATCTCTGTCCATACCAAAACCCTATTCCACAGTTTGACAACGCTGAACTAGTTATTGGAACTCTCAAAATGAATAATTACAAAAGTATATGTGTCATAGCCATCTATATCCCACCTGGAAATAATATTACTACTCTAGAAAATATCCTTTTATGGGCCTCAACTAACTTCAAACTCAAAACTTATATACTAGGTGACGTGAACATTGACTGGAATAGAATCAATAACAATAATCCCTCACTCTCCATTAATCTATTCAATTTCACACAACTAACAAACGGCATTACCAGACCTAATAGAAACAACCGTCCAGGATCCACTCTGGATTGGATCTTAGTCTCACACCCTAATAAGATCACTCACTCCGGCTTATTACCAGACACCATAAGTGAACATCTCCCTGCCTTCATCCACCGAGCCACCCACTCCTCCCCTTACCAACACCAATATATCCACACCCGTAATCTTACAAACTTCAATCCTTCCATATTCTCAGAAACACTTAAACTAACAAACTGGGACAAACTAAAAACTCTTCCTCTTGACCAAGCCTTAGATTTCTACAGCACCACCTTCCTTGGCATCCTTAACTCCCAAGCCCCCCCTAGAACTAAGCGAATAAAACCGAATTCTGCCCCATGGCTAACAAAAGCCACTAAAGCACTTATGCTACAAAGAGACAAGTGCTGGAAACTTTACAACAAAAATAAACTTCCTGCTACCCTTCTCAAATATAAACAACTCCGCAATCTTGCCAAAAAGCTTGTTACTAAAGATAAAAATTGTTATTACATTAAACTGCAGTCTACCTACTCCAAAAACCCTAAACAATTCTGGAACTCTATTAACTCTCTTCTGCACCCAGGTACAAAATCCAACCCCTGTCCTGACAACAATAAATCTGACATAGAAATGGCTTCCCTTTTTAACTCCTTCTTTACCAACTCTATAGCTGACCTCACTAAGACCTTCCCCAACCATATCTCTTCCCCACCTCTCAATCCTCCTTCCTCTTCCTCTTCCCACCCCCGAACCTTCCTCAAACCCCTCCTCTCCCAATCATCCCTCCTCTTTTTCGCTAAAACCTGTCTGAACCTCCTTCATCAAATCCCTCCTCTCCAAACTTAAACCTTGCTCTAATGCCCCCAATAACATTCCCTCTCTCTTTCTAAAGCTAGCCGCAGACGGTATCGCCATCCCTATCAGCATTCTCATCAATTGATCCATACAGGAATCTTATGTCCCCAAATTATGGCACGCTGCCTTTATCCTGCCCCTCCACAAAGGAGGCAAAAATAACAGTATCTCTAACTTCCGACCTATAGCCATTCTCTCCCCTATTTCAAAACTCCTTGAAAAATGCATCCAACAGCAACTCATGCCCTTCCTCATCAACAATCAACTCCTCTCCCACACCCAACATGGCTTCCGCCCTGGCCATAGTACAGTAACTGCTCTTCTCTCATTCTTAGACATAGTAAATCATGCTCGTGACTCTGGAGAATTTGTATCCACTACCCTTCTGGATCTATCTAAGGCATTTGACACTATCTCCCATACCCACCTTCTGAATAACCTTTCTAACCTCAATCTCTCTCAAAGCTCCCTCACCTGGTTCCATAGTTATCTCTATGACAGATCTCAGGCTGTTAAATGGCAATTTGGTACCTCAACCTTTCTACCTACCCCAACCGGGGTTCCCCAGGGATCCATTCTTGGACCACTGCTCTTTAATGTATTTATCAATGATTTTCATACTGCGATTCCAAACACCAAAATAGTGCAATATGCAGATGACTCCACCCTAGTCTGCTCTGCTCCCAGCCTCTCCGAGCTTCAGGCAAAAACCCAATTGGCCTTTTCTACCACTGAGAACTGGATGCTCTAAAACCATCTCTCCCTTAATGCCAACAAATCCAAAATTCTTCTATTCTTCCACTCAAGATCTCTCCAAATTGATACACAATCCTTCAATATCATCAGCCAGGCCAACTCCACTATAGAAGTCTCATCCTCTGCCAAACTACTCGGAGTTACCATTGATGAACACCTAACATTCAATACGCATGTCCAACTAAACATTAAAAAAACTCACACGAAGCTTGGCATGCTATATAGAAATGCCCATTTTCTCTCTCTGTCCACAAGGCAAACTCTTGCCTCCACCTACTTACTACCATCACTACTATACGGTGCCCCACTTCTAACCAATCTATCTAACTCCATCTCCTCAAAATTAGAAATCTGCTACAACAAAATCACTAAATTCGCTACTAAATCTAAATACTCCTCTCATAACTGCACCTCCCTTCATATTATAAATTGGCTAGCACTTCCTAATTATCTCGACTACCTTCAACTGACCACAGCCCACAAACTAATCTTTAAACCCACTGCATGCCCTGCTCTAACAAACATATTACCCTCCTACACCCCACTCAGACCCCTTAGATCTGCCCAACAAAACCTACTCTTGGTATATAAACCTAAACGTCCCCCCGGCCAGCTTCTCCTTTCCCACTCACTTGCCAAAAAATGGAGCTCTCTTCCATCCCTGCTAAGAATCACCTCAAACTCTGAACTCTTCAAATCCCAGCTCCATTCCCACCTCGCCCAGACCCGAAAATGCAATTGTACTTTTCCTACCTAATTCCCTTAACGTCTACACTTATCTGTTCTCCCTTCTGTACCTTTACTCTTGCTGTTCCCTCTTCTGATGACCCTCCTGTGTCAATCGCATTATAAATCTAAATCCATGAACAGCTTCCTATAATTAATGCTTACACTTTCCAATCCTAATCTCTGCTACTCGCTTTCTTTGCTAATAGCTCTTCCACTTCGTATGCTTGCTATGTAATGCCCTTCTCTCTCAAATCTTATGTTTTCTATATGCTTAAATCTATGTATAACTGTATAATAACTTCTGTTTCAAAATGCATAATTCTATATATAACTGTATAAATCTAAAATGCTGGTATAATTCTATGTATAACTTTACAAGTATATAATGCTTATCAGCTGTATGTAATGCAAAGCTTTTCTCCCCGGGCCTCCACTGAAAACGGGCCCCCTGGGCCCAGTGGACCTCCCCGTTTATCAAACTGGAAATAAATAAAAAATAAATAAATAAATAATATACACACACACACACACACACACACACACACACACACACACACACACACACAAGTTTCAGACCTCATATCCTTCAGAAAAATGCATGCTAATACAAATCATTTTATTCTAGCAACTTTCTAAGTTAAAAAGAGCAATATTTAAAATATGTCCCTATTTTGGGCCATTCCACCTCCATTATTTTAGGCTTTGCCCAGATTTCTTGCACTAAGAGATTGAGAGATATGTCCAAGGCTCTGGCTGAACCAGGTAAACACTTCTCCTCATCTGCCTCCCCAGCATCATACATTTCACACCTAATTTTGGTTTCTATTTCAGTTTCTGTATTATCATATTTAGTCATTTCAACTTTTTCAGTACCATTGAATTTTTCAGTACAAGAGTTTTTCTACATTTTCTTCCTTATCTCCTTTTTTAGCCAACAAAACAGGACTGTGAAATTATCCACCCAGATTGTTAACTTTTTGTGCACTTCCACACTTTCCACTTTTTCACTGACAGCTACATGTTGTTTTTGCACATCTTATGCTTATGGACAACCAAACCAAAAATGTATATTTTGCTAAGAAAACCAACAACAATATTTACAGTTTTTCTTTAGCTCACATTACCACATGCTTTTCATAGACTGACTTTATAAATGTCCCAGAGCTTCACAAAAATAGCAGCATTTTGGATGGCCTAAATAATGCATGATGGATTTTTGGCAAACATTTTTAAGATGAGCCTGATCTCTCACATAGTAGTTCATATCCTTTTTCTGTCTATTTTTATTTAAACTAAACACAGTGTTACAGTGTTTTTCAAGTATTTTTTTATGTTTTCTTTGGCAAGAGAGTGTCATTCCCTAACTGTACATATGGGTGTTCCTTCCTGAATAATAAACTTTTGTATCTCACAGTCTTCTCTGAGTTAGTATCTTCTTTATCATTAAAGTTTTTTATAAAAAGTATCAGCCAACTCAAAGTTTTGAACATAATGTTACACGGCATTTCTCTGCCAAGATGTTGTCAACAGAATACCTTTAACCAGACAGGTAAAATGGCTTCACTAAAGTTCTACAAAAAGTATCAACATTTGTATGTTCAGAAACTGACAGCTGTATTGGTGATCTTTTAATATTCAATAAGGTTTCCTTGCCTTAACATCATTTCAATTAGCTGAATCCACAGCATGCATTGTGGCAGCCAGCTCTTCTCTCACAATTCCGAGTTGAGGATCAGAGTGGTGCACACATCACACTGTAAAAATTTGTAAAAATGACAGGTAATTTCAGCTTTGTTAGCCTCTTCCCTTTGTCATCTTCAAAATACACCAGTTGATAACATGCCGGTCGATCCCTTTATTAAAAAAAACACCATAAGATTTCTGGGCTTCTTATGAGGCTGTATTAACTCTATTCCCTCACCCCAGAATCTTTCATCTTGTGTCATTTGCAACAATAACAAACATGGAAGGTCCAACCAGTCCAAACACAGGAACCCACCAAAATGAATTTGGAATCTTTATTCAAACACAAACAAGTTTGCAGACAAGTTGACCTACGTTTCGTCTTCCATACACAGACTTCATCAGAACTAAAGTTCTCCAAGTTCCCACTCCCTTTAAAAACATTTACCTGAGCTAACTGACCAATTAACTCTTGAGAATAAAAAAAATGCTCTTCCGTTCTTGCACCTCGCACATTGTTCCTCACATATTAAAATGTTAAAATGTTATTGGACTAAACACCTTTTAAAATCATTTCTATAAATACATAAATGCACTAAAATGCATAAAAATAATTAAAATCCTAATTCAAAAAACATTAATACGGGTTGATGCAAAAATCACCTAATTGAAAATTAACCTAATATATACCTTAATTTTAATAAAGGGGCTATGCTAATATTGTTTTTAATGCCCAGGATAGTCGTGGCATCTAACCTTATTTGCCACTTCATCTCGCATATATCCAAATGGACATCCAGTATGCGCTCTTGGTTATCCTGTATAACTTGCTGAATGACACAAAATTGAAATTCATGTTCTGGATGTTGTTTAATATGTCTTGCCAGTGTATTTGTATTTTTCATATGCCTTATATCCAACATATGTTCACCGACCCTTTCCCTTAGGGTACGACAAGTTTTTCCTATATAAAATGCAGGACACTGATTACATCTAGCTAAATATACTATATTCCTGCTATAACAATTAAAATGCCCTTTAATATATAACATTTCCTTATTTAATTTAATCTTATTACCTGTACAAAAAATATATTTGCATTTATTGCACCTGCCAAACTTAAAATTTCCCACTGGCCTGCATGAATTAGAAATTGGAAATTGATTATTACCCTCCAAAAGATTTTTAAATGATCTATCCTTTCTATATACACTTTTAGGGGGGACCTTTAATTTACTATGTACATTAGTGTCCAATTTCAGTAGTTCCCAATTTCTATGTATTGTTTTAACAATAAATTCCGTATCACAATTATATGTGGTAATAAAATTCTCCTATATCATTCTTTCCTGCTTTTGCATTGCTAATTAATGGTTTCCCATCTTCCATATTATATTTAAAAATAGGCTGATAAATTCCTTCATTTCTTTTAGATGTTATTTCATCTTTGATGGCATGCACCAAAACTTCTGGATATCCTCTTTTGATGAACATCCCTGTGATAAACTCTAATTCCTTTTCGAATTCCTGATAATTATTGACCATTCTGGCAGCCCTAACCATCTGGCCTTTAACTATAGCCCTTTTCTGGTGGCTAGGGTACCAGCTTTTTATAATTTAAATAGGAATTCAAAAAAGTAGTTTTCCTATAAATATTAGAGGAAAGACTCCTCTTGCTGTTATTTACCACTAGGTGAACATCTAAGTAACTTATTTCAGTACTACTATATTCGAAAGTAAATTTAAAAAAATTAACTGTGTTGTTAATAAACTCCAGAAATAACTCAAGATTTTCAGTGTTACCATCCCATATAATAAAAATATCATCCAGGAATCGCATATATATATATATATATATATATATATATATATATATATTATTCTCAAGAGTTAATTGGTCAATTAGCTCAGGTAAATGTTTTTAAAGGGAGTGGGAACCTGGAGAACTTTAGTTCTGATGAAGTCTGTGTATGGAAGACGAAACCTAGGTCAACTTGTCTGCGAACTTGTTTGTGTTTGAATAAAGATTCCAAATTCATTTTGGTGGGTTCCTGTGTTTGGACTGGACGGACCTTCCATGTTTGTTATTGTGGTTACCAGTTTGTTGAAATCATTTGCAACAATACTTTATCCCAAAATCCATGTTTCCGCAGGTACTTCTTAAGGTCTAAAATGGGAGGATTTGAAAAATGCTGCCAGGATAGGAAAAAAATCAAAGCCAGCAGTATCTTGACAAGATACATAATCTAGAATCACTTACTGAAAATTTGCAGAAAAGTTATAATAAAGGACTCTGTACAAATATTCTGCAGAGAAGACAACTTTTTATCTGTAGAAAAGAATATAAAGCCATTCTAATGCAAGCCAGGTAGGACACAATATATTCTTTATTTTGGACCTGGAACCAGTTTACCAACATCTTGTTACTGTCTCACAAGTATTAATGCAATTGTGTTTAGATTTTATAGCACTATATACACAAAAGGAAAACTACCCCCAAACTGTATTACTTGTCCTCAAGTCATCAGTAATGGACCTAATATGCTGAATAAACCAATAACCCCCGGTAAGATTTACCAAGCTATTAACTCACTTATTTTAGGGAAGGCCCTGGAAACCAAAGGTCTCCTACCAGATTTTTGTAAGACATTAACACATAATTAGATTAACTTCTAAACCTTAGTGATCCCATTCAAAAATAAGATACAGTGTGCCATATATATTTTCTCTCACAGCTATCCCCTCATTCCCCAAGGAAGGAAAAGATCCTTTTGATGCCAAACATTATATGATGATTTCCCTTTGACCTTCAGAAATGGAGACTTTTGCTAGAATTATCAGGGGTAGATTGGAGACAACAATTTCTAAATTAGTCTACACTACCCAATAGCGGATTCATAAAAAGGAAGGCAGGGAGTGTTGATTTATTGTCCCTCTTCATTAACATGAACAAACTCTGTCATAAGCTGACCATATTTGCCATGCTCGTTGCAAACTTTACTATTGATCCACTTTCTTAGGAATTTTTATGAGAGATATAAAACATGTTCTAGCATTTTGGGCCCCTTTGTAGCTCAATGTAAACTCCTAGAAAAGTGCTTACTTACATATAATGCCACGAACAACTGTTGTTCTGCATCTTTTAAATCTGAAATACACATCAGCATCATTCTTTGCCCCTTTCCTCTTTATCTTAGGTGGTAAGACCCTTAGAGACCTTATTACTCACCACCATGTCACTTGGGACCTTTTACTTCTGTGTAACCGCACATTAAATTATTTATTTATGTGTTTATTTATTTATTTATTTACATTTGTTGACTGGGAGTGTCTGACTGGACGTAGGTCCATTTTCAGCGGAGGCCCAGGGAGAAAAGCTCCACAGTTAAAATAAACAGACAGTAGTTACATTGGATTTACATAGCGATCAACAAATTGATTAACATAGCAATTCATTACAAACAGTTACAGATGAAGAACATAGTACATCAGCAGACAGCTAGAATCTTTATCTGCGAAGTACATAACAGACATTAACAATTGTTACAATAAGAAGTTCCTCCTGTATAATAAGTGCTAGGCTTATGAGCATCAGAGCTTGCTATAATCAAGGTAGTTAGTGGGGTGGAAAGAAAGGTAGTGGTTGGATGGGGTGGGGAAATTATTTGTAATTTGTGGATGACTGCTAACACTGGATATCAAATCCAGAGACAAATCCTGCTAACATTCTTCATGTATTGAAAATCTTTGGTTAATTATCTAGATTGACCTTAAATAAGGACAAAGTTGTTTTCTTTTCCTTTAAGCAAAATATTTGAACAGTGCAAGACATTCATACTGCAAATGGAACTTAAATGGAACACCCAAAACACATACTGAGGAACTGACATAGGGCGATCCTTTTTTGTTTTGTCAAAAATGTGAAACCCTTAGTCACTATATTTCAAAAGAAACTTTGTGACTGGAAATGAATATATCTACTTTACAAATATTTTTCTTCCTAAATTTCTCTCTGTCTCTGCCTTTGTTATCATATCCCTGATCTTGGCTGATAAAAAGTATTCAGGAAATTCAGAAAAATTTCTAGATGATCATTAAGAGACTTCCTATGGAATATACATCAGCCATAAATATCCCATAGGAAACTGATGAAAATAATTCTATGTAGAGAATTATAATTCCCAGATTTGACCTGTAACACAAACGTTTCAGCTGCTTGCCAGTTCTTCTAAGAAAGAATTACCTCACATCGAGTTTGGGCCCATCCAAAATTATGTCATTTCTCAGTTCAGCAAAAGCTTGTATGTACAGAAGAGGAGAATAGTTTGGGATCCATGGGATCATAAACTACATTCAATCCATGATGGCATGATGTATGTCTTTGAAAATGGCTTAGGACATGTCATGTTCAGGAATGCCCTGGTATATTAGGTAGGATGTGAAATAGTCCTTTTTCAGTTAGACAACTGCAGTGCCATTTGTAGGAAGTCTTAGTCTTTTTTTTGACAATTTTTTCAATGCATAGAGATAGCTCCATAACAGATAAGGACATAGAATATGTATATTTTAAACTAGAAAGATAATAAATGTATTCCTGTCATAGCCTTTACCTTCTTTAAAATAATACACAGATGGCAAGAGTTTCTTATTAGGCTTACTAAGAGAGATGTGGATGGAGAAAGTGCTAGTGTTTTGCAAATTCTATCAGAGACTAATGTCCATATGTAATCTAGGTGTGTGTGTGTGTGTGTGTGTGTGTGTGTGTGTGTGTGTGTGTGTGTGTGTGTGTGTGTGTGTGTGTGTGTGTGTGTGTGTGTGTTTTCCCATAATAAGACTTTTTGTGATGAGATGTATACCTCAGCAATATAAGCATTTTACTAAAATTGCAACTAGTGGGTTACCACAGGGATCAGTGTGAAAACTCTCCTGTTTGGAATTTATTTTGCATAAATCCAGTTGAATATCATAGAAGTGTGGTTGATCAAGTTTGTTGATGACTGCAATCCTAGTACTGTTATCCTGTCATCCACTACTAAACAGCTCCAGCAAGGACCAAAATGTCCACATGCTTAGTATACTGAAAACAGTTTCATGTTAAATGCAAAAAAAGTGTAGCATTGTAGTATTAAACAAAAAGTTGTTCTCACCTCTTATAAATGGAACAGATATGATGATGAGAGATCTGGGTACTTAGACAATTCTTTCTCAATCAATCATCATGTTTTCACCACAGTCAGG
This sequence comes from Protopterus annectens, assembly GCF_019279795.1. Classification (NCBI taxonomy): domain Eukaryota; kingdom Metazoa; phylum Chordata; order Ceratodontiformes; family Protopteridae; genus Protopterus; species Protopterus annectens. The sequence goes on from NC_056743.1 coordinate 1,424,361,727, forward strand.
AGATTCTTTTATTTGACCCAGTTCATTTCCAAAGAAATATTTTCAAGATCCTAAAAATTCATTCTACCATTATACTCTGGTCTTACAAAACCCAGGATCAAATGCAGTGCCCCCAAATTTTGCATGTGTAAATTCTAGCATGTCACTCAATTGGAAAGGCCCCAATGATTTCTAACAACAAAAAAATCAAAGCCTAAAATCCTTTGACAATCCCAACAGATTATAATGACTCTCCTTATGCTCAGTAACTTTCCAGGTTCTAGAAGATGACTCATGTCTTGCTTTTCAAATTTTGGAAAATCCAGTCCTATTCAACCTCTTATTTCTTTGCAAAACAACTAGATCTACGAACACTAGGAACCTAAATCTCCACCAAAAAATAAAGCAATATCCATTGGATGAATAGGTTCCTTACTCAACATATTTCCAGTCTATGGAAAACGTTACCACTATAGAATAAACAATGTATTACTTTGGCTATCTTTAAGGCAAGTCTTGATGATTGGATGGGTAGGTTCAAACTTACACTGGGATTATCATGTAGAGTCCTTCTTGGTTTGGTAGTTGAGAACTATTAAGTGCTTGAAAAGGGGACCAAGAACTTTTAATTATATCTAGGTTCATATATCTAGGCATATTATGGTCACTATAATAACTTATGGCAAAGATATGCTTCCTATAATAAAATGGGGTCATTATTCTTCAGGCATAATTGATTTTCTCATTTCATCATTGAATTCTCACTCTTGACAAAACATTTCAGTTAGCCTGACCTTTTCTCTGTCATCTAGTTACACAGATTGATAATTCTGCTAACTTTAGTTTGGCTTTAGTCTTTTGGGGTACTTTTGCTCTTGAATGCCATTATATATGGACATGGCAATCATATATTTAAATCTTTCACCCAAAGGCAGCTAAGGTATAACTGTCCGGTGGCACGGACTAGTTCATATGTTGGACTTATGAGGCACTTAAAAGCTCAGCATTTTAATCAATTACAATTCCACTGGAGAAAGTTAAAAAGTATAATTAAAAAAATCAGTACAGTAAGGTATTACAGCCCAAACTATTAAGAAATGTGATGATACGTTTTAAGCTAAAAAATGATGAAAGAAAAACAAACCACTAAGCAGAAAACAGATGGGACAAAAGGGAAGAGAATGCTATGAAACTAAGGCATTAAAAATGTCTTCTCACGCAATATTCACCTGAAAGTGAGAGGAGTATCAAGGAGAGAATATAGTAGGCATGGAATTTGTAAGGTATGCAAGGTGAAAGGACTATCTGAGATTTACTCAGGGTTACTTAAAGGAAAATTCCATCCAGAAACTTCAAAAATAGGATTTTGTTTCATCATATCTTGATACTCTGTTCTATACTAATGCCTCAGAATCACTGTGATTGTTTTCTATTCGATTTTAATTTCTTTTACTCCAAAATGTCCATCATGAGACCTGCCCTAGTGGTGTGATTTTATTTTTCATAGATTCGTGCCTCCATCAGCACAGTTTGTGTCCCATTTCTGTGACTCGTCTTAGACATAACGAAGTGGATTTCTTCATTGAGGTACAGTGACAGTGTTGTGAGTCAGTAACTTCATAACCTCTAGAAGCCATATAATTTACCAAATGACTCTTACATGTTCTAACTGTTGGCTGTTTTATACATGTAAACTTTTTTCAAAGCAAGAATCCTAAGATAGTAAGGTTTTCTGAAGCAGACAAATATGTAGTCCTTAAGGAATTGCTAGACCTACCCCTTCGCTCTTACTAAGGTGTCAGGCTTGTCAGTTCAGTGTAAAAACCTTATTGGTTGTTGAAAATTGTTACCTCAGAGAATAGTAAGGTGTAGATCATTGTTTTATTTTTTATTTTCAAACATTCCTTAAATTATACTTAAAAGTAATACTTTACTTGCCAAAATAAGAGCACTTAGTAATTTTTTATGTAGCACTGCAGCATAACTGTGCTTCACAAAATGATTCATCCAAAAGGTTCTGGAGAAAAAATCCACTGTAGCTGTTAATGTGTGCCCTGAGCAAGACAATCTTAAAGAACAGCTCTAACTTAAATGCATTTCCTTTCCTAGAGTATATTTTCCTCCCCAGTGAGTTATCCCCCTACATAAACATGTAAAAATGCATGGCTTAGCAGTTTCATTTCCTCTGTCACATTTTTATCCTAGTCAACCTCCTGTGTGTCACTATATTGGGACCAAATGAGATCTAAGGATGCTTCCTTGGGAAATTTGTCACCCTTTCACTTGTATCATTTTGCCTATCAAACCTGCATGCTTTTTTTCCCCAAGGACAAGACACACATACACATGGAAAAGTAACTTATTTTATTATTTTACACCCACTTAGGTCATAATGCTCTCAGGCTTGGAATTCATGGATCTTTTACTAGGTTTTGTCATATAAAGATGCATTTTTCCCTTCTGTGACACCAAAATATACTGAGCCTTTTGTATACTGAACATAAATAAACATGTTAATCACCGAGAGCAGCATTAATTGCTCAATTTTGCAAACCAAGAAATATGACACTCTGGATAAGTCAAGGAAGGAAGTTAGAAGACAGGACCAGAACATCACAAAATATCACTATAAAAAGGCTAAGTTATCTCACCTAATTTCTCCCTCCTCTGCAAAGAAATGTCTAAAGATGGTGTTGCACATATGTTGTAAACAAATATGTAAGACTCACATAAAAACCAGGTCATGATATTTCTCACATAAAGTTCTCAAACTTGGCTATTTATCAATATTTCCATTGTAAGTAAATGGGACTGTGATCTAACAGAACAAACTACATCACTGTAATCACACTAACTGTCCCTTCACAATGTATTTGGCAAAAAGTCGTTTTCCAAGAAAGTAAAGATTAGGATGTCTGCATCCATAAAGCCATTTAGAAAAAGTAAAATTAGTAATCAGTAGTTATTCTGCAACCGACAAGTTTGGATTGTGTAGAACTTCATGGCAAGGTAATATCTATCAATCTATCTTTCTATAGATAGGTAGATATAGATATATAGATATAGATATATAGATATAGATATAGATATAGCTATAGATATAGTAGCTGTTCAGTCTCTGCCCAATACTCCTTTAAGATCTAAAACTGTGGGTGGTGACTATTACTAAGAACAGCAGAATAGTATTCATATCCTAAGTCATGCAGGCTGAGATTTCCTTCTGAAACAATATAAGATTTGAACAGGCAGAAAAATGACAGGACTTTTATGATCTGTGGCAGGGAAAAGGTGGAAACAAGAAATTTAAAGGAACCAATGGGTTGATGGACATTAAATAGACTTGTATGTGATGATAAGGTAAAAAAAAATAACAGGGATAAGTTAACTATAGTGTAGTTTGGAATTATTTTAGGAAGTCTTACATGTTTACAGCAAACTTTACAAATGTCTTTCTTTTAAATAATTTTTTGTCACCACCTGCCGCACATTCACTCAGTTGAATAATATGCAAAATATCTCTTTTAGTTAGTATTTTGGTTTGCTTTTCTTGGCAGGTTTATTTGTCAGTTGCTAACATTGCTTTATGCTCTTTACATGTTAAGGTATTGAAGTGTAACTAAATAAGACAAAATGTAAAACTGAGGTTGGGATGGTGAAAGTACAGTATTATAGCAGCTCATTCACTGCACTGCTGATGTCTCATCATCCTTGCATCCGCTCTCTCTCTCTCTCTCTCTCCCTCTCTGTCACACCTTCACACACACACACACACACACACACACACACACACACACACACACACACACACTTAAAGAAGCATGCATATATTATATCTGAGCATTATCCATTGGTTAATGAATCAGTTACAGTTATGAATTCACGTGTTTGAAGAAAAATATTGGAACTGCAATGTTCCTGACTGTACTACTTAGGGAAGAAAGGTTTAGGCTTGCTATAAGTGAACAGGGTTGATATCCCTGAACAAATGCTTTGAAGAAACAGTAATCTCGGTATAATTAGCCAAGCATCAAGGAGATTAGCTGCAGGAAAGAAGGATATTGACCATGTCAGATGTAAGATTAGTAGGTGGCAAACAGTGAGTGTTGTAAGTCATGGGGCCCTTTGATCTTCAGCAGATGGACTGGGAGATACCAACATTCAGGATAAGGAGGAAGAGAGAAATGGCAAAAGGTCTATAGTGGTACCAACATCCAGTGTTCGAAGCAAGAGAAAAATGGCAGACGATATACTGAAAGTCAGACAAAGACATTGTTCTAGTTCTCAACAGAGCACATAAAGTAACAGAAGGGTATGTTTGTAGCCAGGAATACAGAATGTAAACTATGGTGAGCAAATTAATTTTAATGAGGCAATATTTTGTTCGGCACAATAGAACTATAGGCTTGAGATAAAATCAAATAGATGAATTTAAAAGGGGTTAAGTGAGCACAACAAAGATAATTGGGTGCATCAGAATGATGCATGCTTTTTCTATTACTGTCTAAGGTTTATAATATAATAGTTTCAGTAATGTGCTGCTAAATGTTTAATTACGTATTTATTATGTATAGCATAAAACAAGTTGTTTATGTTGGGGAAAGTAACAGCTCTGAAACTTGGTATGCAAATCAATCAGTATGCTGGTGTACAGTTTCAAACATGCTGGCTATATCCCTGGTCAGAAGTAAATGTGAAAGAGAGCGAGAGCAGCTAAAAACTAGTGATCATGGCAAAGCATGGTGTTTGATCCTGGCTGTAATAAGGAAGTGCAGCTCTGAGAGAGGAGTCTGAAATCATGTGGCAGCAGAGAATTCTGACTGTAGGAAACACAGTGAGAAAGAAATGAAAAATGGTGGGACATGATGACATTGGAACAACTGGGAGGATATATCAAGAAAGGAGTAGTGAAGGGCAATGAATTCCATAGCGAGAGAAGACGGAAGTGTGGGAACTAGTCTCTTTAAAGCTGAGATGGAAGACATATAGGACGGTAAGAAGATGCCTAAAAGAAGGATAGAAAATAAGAAAATAAAGGTCATTGGATAAGCTAAGGTGGCATACCTCTCAACTGTCCCTGATTTTGTAGTATTTCCCTGATTTTGCCCCCTATTTTTCCATTGCCTCTTGTAAAATTTTCGATTTTCTGATAAATTTCTGAGGATTTCAGTCAGTAAATAATTCCATGCATTAGAGTTTCATGTTGCTATTGTTTATAAAATGTTGAAATAAAACGTCATCAGCAGATAAATATGACACACTGGCTTGACAGATTCATATCCAAATGTATCCCTCAGCTCTGAAACAAACGTCCACTGTATGTCAAGCAGAGTAGCTCCTTTCCTACCTTCAAAATAAATCTCGATAATTGAATGGGCATTCTCAGATTCTCACTAATCTATCTGTCTTGCCTTCCTTGAGGCTAGAAGGACCTTACAAATAATGTTTTTTGGGTTTTTTTTTGGTTGGGCTTCAAATGGACTGCAGACTGATTGCCTATTACATACCTATGAACTTATGAACTTCTTAAGTGTAATAAAGTAATATTTAAAAATTGTCCATGATTTTGGGCCTCTGTCCTCCCATTATATTTGGCCTTGTTAGGAATTCTTGAGTAAAAGAGGATGAGAAGGAAGTAAATAAGTAAGGTGGACCCATCAAAGGTGATGGCCATAGGGTTGTGAAATGGGGCAGACATCTTTCATTTATATTAAAGAATGGAGAAGAAACCACAGAACATAAAGTGACTGTAAATGAGAGACTGGAATGCCAGTGTTTATATAGAAATACTACATTAATTTGTTTCCTCAGTATTTACTCAGAAACAACAGACCAGGTTGTCAACATGGAAACCATGGGTATGAATGCAAACACATGGGAAGATGAGAAAATGGAACAGAAATAGAAATCAAGAGATGTCATATAAGTAAATTGAAGGTCCAGTTAATCAATGTTCCTGACTGGTGACAGAATCAATGGCAGTGTTCAGTGAACCACTGAATAAACTGCATAGTCCCCCTTAAAAGTAATCAACTCTAATGAACACGGCTACATGCTGTTTTAGGCTTATGGGTTTCTCCTATAGATAAAATGAATCAAATTCTCTTGTCCATAGCCATTGCCTTAACTATCATATAAGTACTGAATGGACTTCATTACAGTACTTCTATGTTTCCATAGTTTCATCATCCATAATATCAATTCCTTAAGGTCTATACTTATCAAAGAAATAAAAGAACTGTTTTTCTAACTGGGGTAAAAGTATGCACTATCCTGTTTTAATTGAACATTGTATAATTGTATTTCTAACTTCACACAGGGGCACCCCACCAGATATAACGGTTGGGGTATCAGTTTGGATATGTTTCTTGATACTTTATTTGCTTTGTGTGTATTTGAATGTTGCACATGGTTCTTAATGAACAATGGTTACTGGAAAAATAATTTATTTATTGTTTGTTTGTTTGTATTTATGCTTTGTTTTTTGCTTGAATTCCTGCTTTACGTTGTTCATTTTTTATTATCAAGATTCATAATTTACCCTGATTGAATGTTTTTATTATCTGATTGAATGTTTTTATTATATACCAGTAAAAGAAAATGTATTTGATAAAAATGAAGCATGTTGCAACAGGATTGCAGGACAGCCCTAATACATTTCTTATATAAAGGTGGGCTTAAGAAGGATTCTGACAGATGCAGGGACTATTAATCTCACATATGTCCCAATGATGCATATGAAAACAAGTTCTCCATGAGGTAAGTGGCCATACTAAATTGTAATTCTCTTGATGATGGGTACCAGAATGGATTCATGCTGCATTAGGTATTGACAGACTAGCATGACCAACTTCAGTGATTAAGTTGCCAAAGATGTGTACAAATGAAAATATGCACCTACACATTATTAAAGCTTTTAGCACTGTATTATAAGTGAGTGGTAGGGAAGTTAAAGAGAAAGAAAAATCACTGACAAAATGGAAGAATATAGTAACAGCTGGAATAAGGAGTTTGGAGATAAATTGGTAATTAATTAATTTCATATCAGAACAAGTGTTATCCAGAATATCAGTGTCTAATATCACAGTACATTGTCAGCACCTGGTCTGGTGCAGTCATAAGTGATAAAGAGGCAGGTTCATAGGTTCATAGGTTGGTACTAGGCTATTGGCCTTAGGGCCTATACAAGCCTAGCCATAACAATTCCCTGGATATTTCTTCCCACAATATTTACTTCCCTGGACCCATGTCTAGCAGGGCGACTGACATGATCCCCGGGGTGAATTTCCTATCTCCCATCCAATCATCAAGGTTCCTTTTGAAGAGGGCCAAGGATGCCCTCTGCTTGACATATATGGGCAGTCTATTCTAGAGTATGGGGAGTCTCTGGGTCAGGAACCTATCCCTCCAGCATGTTTTGTTCATTGTGATGACAAGGTTTAGATCCCTGGAGTGTGTGGCTTTGAGGGATTGGGATTTCTTTAAGTGGAGCATGTCCAACAGCTCAGGGTTTGACATGGCCTTGTATGTTAAGCAGAGACTTCCTCTGAGTAGACAATATGCCACAGAGTTTAACTGGAGTTTTTTTTTTAGACGGTCAGCATATGGCATCTGCTTTAGGCCTGTGATTCTTTTAGCGAGGTATTTCTGTGGCCTTTCCAGCTGTTGCAGATGTCTTGTGAGGTACATACCAAATGGGGCATTATACTCTATAATGGGTCTAATGAGGGATGAGTACAGTGGGACAATGACCTCCTTTTGTCTGAATGAAATGCCCTTAATGATGAGGTGTGCCACATAGAAGGATTTCCTGACTGTTGTGGCGATGTGGTTATCGAAGGTGAGACCACCGTCCACCTGTGTCCCTAAGTCTCTCATGACGCTTTCGATGTTTAGTGTACTGCCACCTATGTGGTAATTCATGGGTACAAGTTTTTTTCCAAAGGGGATAACTATACATTTCTTGGCATTAAGCTTGAGCCAATGGCTCTGGCACCAGGCATCTGTTTCTGTAAGGCCCTTTTGTAGAATATCCACATAATTTGGGGATTCAGTAATGGCTCCCAGTTTGTAGTCATCTGCAAACTTTGTTAGCCAGAGTCCCTTAGTGTTGGCCTGTACTTCAGAGAAGAAGATGTCAAACAAAAGTGGTCCCAGGACTGAACCCCCAGATACTCCACTTGTCACTTGTCTGGAGCTGGATTTGGAGTCGGCTACTTTTACAGTCTAGGTTCTGTCAGTAAGCCAGTTGGCAACCCATCAAGTGACATAGGGATTTATGCCCAGCTTAGTAAGTTTATCTATGATTCCAGAGTGGGGGATGGTGTCGAAGGCCTTGGCGAGGTCCAGATAGGCTGTGTGGACTGCCTTACCCTCATCCACAGCTCTGGAGACTGATTCGTAGATGTCAATCAGCTTCAGGAGACAAGATCGGCCCTTCACAAGCCCAAACTGGGTGGGGTCCAGTGTTTGAAGGTTGCCAATGTCTTTGTTTATATGTTCCATGATAATGCGTTCCATGCCCTTGCAGATCAGGCTCGTCAGACTGATGGGACAGTAGTTCCCGGGATCCAAGGTAGATCCCCCTTTCTGGAGTGGGATAACTGTAGCTGTGTGCCACTCAGTGGGCACGAAGCCTGAGGTGAGGCTATGATTAAACATGACACTTAGGTGAGGTGCCAGTTCATTTTGTAGTTCATGTAGTACACAGCTCGGGATGTCATCTGGTCCCATGGATGCTGTATTCTTAGCTTTGGAGAGTGCGGTTTCTACCTGTGTGGCCGTGATTATTGGAATTTGGCAATCTTTTGGTATTGAGATGGGCCTTTTAGGGGGTGAGAGGGGGGTGAAGTTGGCACTAAATTGATCTGCTAGGATATTGGCAGTATCCTTGGGATCAGTATATTTAATGCCATTCTGTTGTAGCTCAGAGCAGATCTGAGCATTGCCATTTAGATTCTTGACATAACTATAGAATGCCTTGTGGTTGTCTTTGGAATCTTTGGGAATTTTATTTTCGTAACTAGCTTTTGAGGATTTTATGAGGGATCTCAGCTTTTTACTGAGGCTGGTGGGGGAGTTTTTTGCATCCTGGGATTTTCCTATTTTCTGCAACAGTTACTTCCTTCTGTTGTATAGTTTGTTTATAGCAGGGGACCACCAGATTGGCTTCCTTTTTTTGGAGGAGAGCATCTTGGTTCTATTTGGGATGGCACAATTCATGCACGAGTGGATGTGCTCATACAGTGCCTTAGTGTAGAATTCTGCAGTCAAACTTTCAGATCCCATCTGCATGGGTGTCATGAAGTTTGTCACTTCTGACTTCAGTAGCATGAAGTTGGCTTTGGAGAAGTTTTTTAAGGAGGTTTCCTTACTGGGGGGTGGGAGTGGAATGTGGATGTCAAGAGTGATTTGCTTATGGTCAGACCTGACCAATGAGGGGGTGACCACTGGTGTGAAGCATCTATCTCCCATGTTGGTAATGACCAGGTCTAGGATATTGGAGCCCCTGGTGGGACAATAGATTAGTTGATCCAGGGCATTGGAATTTATGAATTCCAAGAACCGTTGGGAAAAGGAGTTGGTACCTGAGTAGTTTTCCCAGTTAATGGCAAGGTAGTTGAAATCACCCAGTATTAGGGTGTTTGGTTGTATCTTAATATTTTCCAGTACATTTAGAAAGGTGTAGTGAGAATCTTGGGCCATGGTGGGGGATCTGTAGCAAGCTACAATTTGGATTGCAGTCTTACCTAGTGTTAGTTGCACCTGGAGAATTTCAGATGCATTGTGTTGGGCAACTAGTCTGGAGGTGTGTATATCCTTGGTGAATATGGACACTCCTCCACCTTTAGTGTTTTGGTCTTGGTTTTGTGGCCGAAAAGTGTAGTAAGAATTGTAGCCTGGTATTGCAGAGGTGCTCTCTGGAGCCTTGAACCAGGTCTCAATTACTGCACAGATATCAATGTTCTCCATTTTTAGGAGTGCCTTGAGAGACAGTGCATTTTGAGGTTTAGACTTCTAGCATTGAGTAGCATTACCTTCAGATTTTGCATACTTGTATCTGTTACGGCGGTGGTTTTGTCCTTTGAACCTTGCCTAAAAAAGGCACTATAGGGGTGGCAAGAGCTTTAGCCAGTAACCTGAATCCCAGGGGTGACAGGTGCAGACCATCTCTGCCAAAGCATCGTGGTCTGTCTATCATGTCATCCCAGGCAGACAGATACTGGATCCCCTTTGAATGACACCAGAAGCTTAGCCAATTGTTGAAGTCAATCATTTTGTCCTTATACTGTGGTATCATTCTGGACGAAGGCAGGATGCTACTCAGGGCTAGGGTCATACCTGCCTGGGCCACATGATCCAAGAACTCTTCCATGTCTCTTTTCATGTAGTTCAGGGAGGTATGTTTCAAGTCATTCACTCCAGCATGGACAATGACAGAGTCATATTTGTACTTGTTGCGGAGAGACTTGAGTGCATGAGTTATGTGGGGGATCCTGGCACCCAACAGGCAGCTGACTGTAATTTTCTCCTTGTTCAGCCTGGTGAGTGGGACATCAGTGTGCCTGACTATAGAGTCACCTATGACTAAAGTGTTGGGTACATTGTCTTGCCTTAGGGGCTGTTGTTGGGTGACACACTGGTGTTGTGAGCTATGTGTCACTATTGTTGTGACTGGTGTTTGTTTGCATTTCAGCTTTGGAGGTCCTTGTTGCTTGGACAGGTTAATGTTAAGGGCCTCCACATATGTGGGTTTAGTGTTGCTGTGTGTGGGTGTTGATGATGTGGGTGATGCATGATGTGGCATATAAAGTGATAAGACAGGTGGCACAAAGTGGTTATTCACTGTGATTCGGGAACAGAGGAATGCATATAAAGTAGTAAGAGTTAATACCTAGGACTGAAGATGGGAAATAGCTCTAAGGATTATAATCACCCTTAGGCTGACTTATGCAATGCAGTGAGAAAGGACATTAGAGATGTAACTAAGCTGGTTGATGTTCTGGGCAGTGTCTCTCATTTGGTGCACCCCCCACCCCAGTTTGAAGTTGAGAAAAATCATCTCAGAATAGAATCTTTGGCCAAGTAAGAGCCTTTCATCCATCAAGTAATGGCTCATTGTTCACACCTCATTTACACCTCTGCTAACCTGTAACAAAGAGTTGCAATCTAGTGACTATGAAAAGGGAGATCTTGAGGCTAAACAAAAAACTGTTATGTATCAACATAGCAGCTCTTCATTAAACCACTTTGCTAAACTGGTAGCAGAGAACCAGGGCCAGTCTTAGGCGAAATGGAGCCTTAGGCAAAGGAATTCATGGGCCCACCCCCTCCCATTAGCAAACGTCCGCCCCTTCCTTCCCAAGTGTCCCCAATCCCCACCCCCATCCTGACCTCCATACATCATCCCAATTATTGTTTCTCATTTTTTTCACACTCTATCTTACTCTTTGGTGCTTTCATCCATCTGCATTCTTATAACACACACTGCAATTGGGCAAATTTGAACTGTAATAACAGTGGGGAAAATTACTGAATTAAGCCACGGGTCTGGGAACTGCTAGGCACCCAGAAGCTATGGAGTACTAAATGTTTTGAGATGCATTTTAGATTTTTTTCCCAACTTTTTGATCGAGTGATGGCTTGAATAAAAATCATAACTAAAGAAAGAAATTCATTCTCAGATTTATTTTCATTCAAGTAAAAAAAAAGCTATGTGCAAGGCTTAATGTTCAAAGCTGATTATTAGTTCCCAATTAACTGAAAAGATAAATGGTTGTGATGATACATAAATCATATCTGGGAACAGTACCTGCCTCCCTCATCGTCAACCTCTGTTTCCAATTTTTTTCCATGGGGTCAGGCAATGATATCAATTGTCACCAGCTCTCCTGATTCAGAACCACATTCCCACCTCCTTCAACAGTCATGCCCAATGGTTGCAGATCTTCCCCACACAGCCCATCAATCCTTTGGTTGGATATCCTCATCTCCTCTCAACTTCTTCCTATCCTTCCCAAATCTGCTTTAGCAAATTGCCTTCCGCTTTCCTACACGTGACCAAACACAAATAATCTGTTTTCCTTGATCTTCTCTATCACTGGGGTTATTTTTGCTTCCACTCATATGTCCTCATTTCTTCATCTGTCCCACAGTGTGCATCTTACTTCCCATCTCAAGTGCTTTATCATATCACCTCAAGCATACTCAGCTGCTATGCCTTTAATACCCATGTTTCTGTGCTATGCAGAAGTACTTGTCCAACCACTGTTTTTACACCTGATTTTTCTTTTTTTTTTTTTTTTACATTTTCTGTCACACAGACACTACCCCTGATGTTTTGTGCTTGTTGACTTTAACACTTCTGATTCTAGCTCTGACCCCCCTCATTCAAAAATCCTTTTTCCTCAAACATACCTCCCAGATACTTGGCGCTCTTAATCTGTTCCACTATTTTCCCTTCTATCTCAATGTTCACCTTCTGATTTCTCCCATTTGCTGCCATGACCATTGTCTTGTCTTCAGTGCTGTATTCCAAGATCCTCAGAAGACTCTTTCAGCACTGGTCCTACCCCATTTCTATTCTGTCCTCTCCCTGAGTAGTAGATTCTGGATGATAGGCCAAGAGACTTTGCTGATCTGCCCTTTTCCCAGTCTTAAATTCTCAGAATATTCCTCCTCCTCCTTTTCATTCACTTCCAAGCTGCATCCCATCACTGAATCTATATTTGTTGTACAAACCATTAGTTCAGTTTTGGCAGGTTGACTGATTTTACATCCAGCTTTTATGGACACTTGCTGGACAGCAGCTTACTGATCCAGGGCTGCTCAGCATTATGTGAGGTGCATACTGGTCAAAGCATACACATACACTACTCCACTCATTAATATGGGCCCTGGCATAGGTCAGAGTAGGCTGGATCCTCAAACCCCAAATACCCATGCTGAATTTTGTGACAATAGTTAGCGTGACCAAATTATCTAGAGACAGTTTTACACCACTAATTAGCTAGCCCTGACATGGCACACAGTCTGTGATCTGTGCTCTCCTATCTAGAGGATACTACACACCACCACTGATGCCTAAATTACTTAGTATACATGGATCTCCTCCCCTCCCCATAAACACTGCTGTAGCTAGAGTCTCCTCTGATGCCCATGACTGAATTCATTTCTAGGTGTTTTCTTGGCAGATATCTGAAGGTCAGCTGGGAGGGTTTGTACCTTGTACCTTGCATTCTTAAGATGGAAATACCCGGCATGTTTTAGGAGGTGGCAGGAACCCCACACAGACAAGGGAAGCACATACAAAATCCACATCAACAGTGATGAGAGGTCAGGATCAAACCTAAAGCAAAAGATCTTCTCTATTACATCATCATGCCTTCCTTCCGTGTCATGCCTGCCTCCCTACTCCCCATAAAATAGTTACCTTATGTGTACCCGTCTAGTGTTAGAGTAGCATAAAACTGAAAACAAATGGCTATAGTTGTTGTTGTGTCTTTCAGCTTTTCCCTGTTAGGGGTCGCCACAATGGAACTCCGGTCCGCTAATGATTGGTAGTTGATTTTTACATGCCGAGTTACCAGCCCTGACGCACAACCTTCAACAAAGGTACGCCCATTCACGCATGTCTCCACGCAGAAGACGCTCTAGGTGAGAATCGAACCGGACAGAGTCTTACTGTGAGGCGACAATGCTATCGCAGCACCACCACTATAACTTAATTTATTGGTGTCGTACATAGCCTTCTTACCCCTATTCCCATAGAGAGAGCCATCTTCTATGTATTCCAATGATGTCAGACTGGGATGAAAGTGAAAGAACAAATGTTCCACTTGTATACATTTCTGATGTCTGACTGTGTGAAAAGTGAAGAATAATGATCAAACTAATGTATTCCAAAACATTGTTCCTATAGTGTACACTTCCTTTGACAAGCTATAGCAATCTTCTGAGGAAACCCACGAGGTTTGATTGATAGGAAAATTATTAAAGGAAGAACAACTCCACTACCCCCATCCCTCATACACTTTATAGAGACTTCCATACACATCTCTGAGCAGGGACAGTATTTCACTAGATGAGACCCATAGCAGAGGCTACATATACCCCCTACTCAAAACTTGTGTCCAAATCAACTTATGTAGTCAAGGGTGTGGGAGGCTATAAGGTCTCCAAAAGTTGTGAAAGTTTACATGTTCTGCATGATGCCTTATTTTTGAAAAATAATTACTTATCAAATATTCTTTTTTTTAGTGCTATTAGAGTTATGCCTGTACCCACTAATATGCATGTGTCCACTGACAAACATTGGTGATATTTTCATATATACACACATAATATATATATATATATATATATATATATATATATATATATATATATATATATATATATATATATATATGTATATATACTCTTCGGTTAACAGAGGGTTCAGTCCATATCTGTTTAGTCAGCTGCTTTTGGTCAAATAAATAAGTGATCGACAGGTGTATGAGATCACCCAATTTGCAGGGGGTATTGGAGATGCAGAGGGGCTTGTTCCCATACAAAAATAATGTTTTTTTTTATTTTCAGTTTTGCATATATTGAGGTTGTTTCTTGATACACCCCTACCAGCAGGTCAACATTCACTTTTTCAGTGTAGTGTGGTGTGTGTTTTAGATGTCAACAAACATAAATGTTGACAAAAGCACATACAATTTTATATATATATATATATATATATATATATATATATATATATATATATATATATATATATATATATATATATATATATATATATATATATATATGTATGCCTATCCATATCTATATCTATATCTATATATATATATATATATATATATATATATATATATATATATATAGTATCTATATATGTATGTATGTACATAACTATATACAAACTGCAAGCAAAACCCAGCTAAGCTAAAGTTTTCACTGTGTGATACCTTAAACCTCATGTAATGGAAGCCCATAGGATATATGCAACTGACCCCTTAAGGATATCAAGTCTTTCAGCTACATGGCTTCTGAATGTCCATGACTTTTTATACTTTTTAAGACTTTATAGTTATATATATATATATATATATATATATATATATATATATATATATATATATACATATGTATATTCACAATGCAGGCTTACCTGCAGGCAACTTATAAAAATTACAATTTACCCATGAGACGTTTTTGTAGTGCTGCTGGAAACCAGAGCACATGGTTAAAACCCACACATATGAAAGGATGATATGCAGACTGCACATAGAAGGAGTCACTGCCAATAACTCAAGCATATAACTGTTGCTGGAAGACTACAATACTACTCTCTGCTCCACTGCATCAATGATCAGTTACTTTAACCCACATCCTTCCCAGACCACTAAAGATTACTTTTCACTGTATACAGTGATGGTGTATGACTATGACAGAAAGTGAAAGAAATTATGGCCACCTACTTACTGTTAAATATAGTACAACATCCTCCCAAATACATACTCATACAAGCATAAACCATACAATGACTGGTTTGCACTGCTTTCAGCAAATGCAAAACATTATGTAATACTGCCTCCCCATTCCAGCCATGTGGTTGTTTATCAGTGATTAAATAACAGCAAAGGAAAGTAACATCTTCCTAAACACGACATCTACTGCCACCAATTACAGCCATTTTATTTACTGTGTATATCTCAAATGTCTGACTGGGATTTAAAAATAAGGTAAAAGTTAAATATTCCAACTTTCTAACTCCATGCTGACATTTTTTGCTTACCATATACATACAGGTTATTTTGAAAGAAGTAAAGGACTAACTTCTTCTGATTGTTTAACTTGCTCACAACAGCATTGTCAGTCATTTTCATCCACATAGATCTTTTGTACCCAGCAAATATAACTGGTTTGTTGACTGCATATATCTCATATATCTGATTGTGGTAAAAAGTTAAAATAATAATGGCCACACTAATATATTTCAAATCTGTTTCACACAACCATAAAGAAGCCAAAATAAAGTATTTCAACCTAATTCACATAGCTGCATACTAATCTTGCAAAGCTGTATTGACTTGTTAAACTGTGCAAGCAACAAAAGTGTAGTAATTTCATACACAGATAGTTCCCTAACCCAACAGTTATAGTCACTATATTGACTACATTTAAGTATTTTTTTCTCATAAATAGTGGTCATTGTAAAGTATTTCAGATCGCCTTGTCTAGCAAAGCTAATATAATGAGCAAACATCAACAGCACCATTCATTTTTACACCCAAACATCTTGTGGATCTACCCAAGCAATTATACCTACTTTGTTGGTTACAAACATCTTAGATGACTGACTGCAATAAAAAAATAAAATACAGTAGTGGCCACAGTAGTATCTTTCAATTACATTTCAAACACATTTGTTAGCTACAGTAAATTAGTCCTGCAAAGTTTCCACTGACCATAACACCTGGTTGTCTTGCAAGATTACATCCTACTGTCAATGAGGGACTCTAGCTGTTGTATCAAACAAGACTATTGCACCCACTTTCCTGTTGCAAAATTTTGGGGCTTTTATTTCTGCCATTATAGGCCAGATTTGTTGTTGAGAAAAAAGGAGGGGGGTTTGTGCACTGATGCAGACCCTGTTCAAATACGTTTGACATTCAGCTATGATAATAAAGACATTGTGACCATTGTTCATAGAAATTGGAATGTTCTTATGACTGATTTTGATGTGGCACAGCTGGTCCATGAGAGGCTTCATTTTATTATAAGATTTCCTTATCTTTCAAGCAGATGTCATGTTATCGTAGGAGTTCTTGTAATTTTAATAAGAAACATTTATCCCTTGGAACATATTGCTGTGGGATATGTAATGTCTGGCCTTTTATTGATGGCTCTCATAGCTTTTTACATCCCCGCTCAGGACAACTGTTCAGATTTAAAGTTAGAGCTAACTGTAACACCTGTAACATTGTTTATCTGACTCACTGCACTACATATGTTGCGTTTTATATAGGGAAGATGAATAGATATCTTTGTGACAGAATCAGAGACCACCTAGATTGTATTAGGAGGAATAATTAGGCCAGTGCATTAGCTAAGCATATTATACAAGCAGGTGTTGTCCATAAGTTTATGTTTATGGCTATTGATTCTATTCTTCCCACAGAGTGACTAGGTGATGTTACTAATAAAACAGAGAAAGCAGAGATGAAATGGAATGTTAACTTCAAGTCAGATTGTGAACCTGGCCTGAATGAACATGTTTCTATTAAACCTATTTTAAAGTCTTGTAGATTTCCGAAAGTATGACTGTTTTTATCGTTTATTTTTATTTTATATATTTAGATTTTTTTGTGCACATTGCTCTTTAAGTGCTTTGGCTTTTCTTAGAAAGAATGCAATCCCATTCACTTACATTGCATCACTTTTGTTGGTTAGTTTGAGCTAAGTCTGCTTATGTCATACTATTTAAACATCAGAGTGTGCTGTGTATTTTACTAAAGATCAGAAGAAGCTATATACAAAATCGCTCATCTGTTTCTATTTTGTTATATTAAGAGTTTATTTTCCATACAGTTTCCAGCTCTTTGTGTTTGGATTTTTGGATTACTAGTTCCTTTGCTGCATATTTGGAACTTGGCAATTTTTGCTGTTGCTCTGCTTGGCTGTGTTTGAAGTCAGCCTGTTTAATTTTTCTTAGTGTGTAAATTTTGTCAGTTTCAAATATTTGTATTTGGTTACTATACATAAGAACAAATAATTCAGTGTTTTGTAAGATTTTATAATACTGTGCAGTTGAGTAACAAGGCATGGCATCATATGAACTATGGAAGCTTTTATTTACATGTAAAGCATCATGCTAATGTCTATGTAGTGAGCTGACCAGATATAATGTGGGCAAATTCATCTATATTCAAGGAAAAAGTTGTATGATTATGTAATGGGCCCATGCATAACATATAGGATTGCCACTCAGTCATAACCAGCATTGTTACATATTTGAGAAAATGTGAATTTCTTGAAATCCATTGCAAGAATACATAATAAACTGAAGTTGTGGATGTCGAACCCATTATAATTCTTTTTAGTATGTGGGGTTTTGAATTAAGTTGAAGGTTCATAGACAAACTAATTGAAATTGGTATCAGTCCAGATGCTACTTCCTGGTTTAAAAACTTTTGCACTGACAGACCTTCTATTCTAGTATTTTGGCCTTCTAAATCAAGATATATTGAGAAAGTACTTTCATCGTGTTCAGTATGTAATAGTACAAAGGTGCATCAACAAAAAGAATCACTTCAGTTAAGCCAGATTCCTGACTACCTTGGTCAACAGTAGCCACAGATATCTTTGAGTGGAATGGTCAGAATTGCTTGGTGTTAGTAGACTAATTCTAATTGGTTCAACGATGACTTACTTCCCAACCTAACTTCCAGTACTGTCATTACTATTTTGAAGCAACATTTTTCTGTCCATGGTAGTCCACACAGAGTTATTTCTGACAATGGTGCACAATTGACAAATCAGCAGTTCAAGATATTTGCAGAAACATGGAACTTTGTTCATATTACAAGTAGTCCTGAATACCCCCAGTCAAATGGCTTGGGTGAACATGCACTTCAAACTCAAAACAGCTGTTAGAGAAATCCAGATGTGAAAATACCAATGTTTTTCTAAACTTGTTAAATCTCAGAAACATTCCTCATGATAAACATCTTGGTTCACCTGCCCAGAGACTTATGTTGAGACAGACCAGAACCACATTACCAATCAGCAGTAATGTATTGGTTCTATGTGCTAAGAACAACAAAGCCGTAAAATCCCAACTTTTGAAAAAGCTTTTGTCCCAGAAGTCTTACTGTGATAAAACCAGCCAACCACTCCATTCTTTGCAAAAAGGGGAGATAGTGAGGATGCAGATGTCAAAAGGTTTTGATTGTATCAGATTTTTGAAAAGTTTATGTCAAGAGCCAAGATCGTACATTGTGAAATCACAATGAATGGAATTCAGATGAAATTGGAAGCATTTATTACCAGTGTCCAAGCCAGTGTTATAGCATCTTGCCTGTGACAGAGACTCTAGTTCTCAGAGTGACTTGTCCAATGTTCCTGTTCCAGAGGACATTCCATCAGCAATCCCTACTCCTGAGACTCCTCAAACAGCACATTCCCCAGTGACTGTCCCTGTTGCTCATCCCAGTCCTAACTATTATGTCATGAGATCAGGTCACATCTCGAAACCTAGTTCCAGATACACAGCAACCTGGACATGACTGTTGTTTTTCTTTATTAGTGTCTGTTTAATTGCATGCCTACCGAAATGTCATTGTTTATATGAGACAGCTCAGTAAAGAGTGTGTGATATTCCTTTAAGAAGCTATCCATTGAGTCAGCATATACATATAAATACTGAGCACGTGCAGGCAAGAGTGCCATTTTGAGTGAGCAGTCAGAGTGTGAGCATGCAAGTATGTAGTCAGTCAGTTAATTAGATAGCTCATTTAAAAGTTTAAGTTTAATGTTTCTGACATCCATTCTGATGTATTTGCATACAATAAACTACTTAAATGAACACCGAAGCCTCAATGTCTTCTTGATGCACATAAGAAGAGCGACATGGTTTCTCCCAAGAATGCTTAAGAGCAACATAAATCAAGTTCCTTCCAAGAATCTGTACGTATTACCAAAGGTCTACCATAAGGATCCATTCTTGCACACCCCCCCCCCCATATTCATTAACAAACTTCCTTGTGACCTCTTCCATTTCCCACTTATCCTCTATGTTGATGACATGGTGATTTACCAATCAGGTCATTGTCATGCCACCATTCAATGCCAACTCCAGTCAGACTTACATAAGCTCCACTAAAGACTCATAAACCATAACCTTCGTCTGAGCCCCACCAAGACCAAACCTGTGCATTTTGAAACTCCACAGACAATTCACCAAGCACCTGACTGTTTAACTATCTTTGATCTGCACAACCACTTGAGAGAGACAGCCTCTTCCTTCAAATACCTAACTTCCATTTCCACACAGACAAAGTGAGAGCCAAAATAAACTCCCTCCTCTTCTGGGCCAAAAAGATCTCCCCTTTTCTATCCCAACCAGCCAGAACAGCCATTGGCAAAGGAGCTCTACTTTTTCAACTTGAATACAAGCACCAATATTTGTTTCCACCTCGAAGAAAAACATTGCCACACTCCAAAAATCGCTAATAGTATCTGCAGATTCATTACAAAGTCATCTGTCTGTGAGCATTACTGTGTCACCCTAGGAAAAGTAAAATGGCTACCCATAAAACAAAAATCTAACCTCCTTTTAGTATCCCATCTCTACAAACTACTCCAGCTCCATACAATTACTGTCCTTGCAGCTCGACTTCATAAAAGCCTCCTCATACAAAGTAAGACACTACTCATGAGCCACGCCAACTCACTTTATTCCTCAAAACAAATTCCACAGCACTGCACATGCTTTCTCCTAGTGGGCACCTACTCTTTGGCAAGCTCTCCCTACTGACATTATCCAAATTCAAAATGCAACTCAAAAAGCACTTCTTCGTCCATGCCAAATGCTCCTGCTTCAGCACAGGCTATATCACCTAACCTATGTCCTTTCCAAGTCTCTTCTCCTCTCTCGAGATTCACTGAAAATTGTCCCACTTTAGAAACTAATGTATATATTGTACATTGCACTCTGCTTGATTGCACATTGCATTGTGATTGTTCACTGGAATGTATATATACATTTTTTTTCTATGTAATAAGTCTGAACTATTCTGTTATTGCTTACATTTCTGAACTTTTTGATTGTGAAACGTTTTGTATTTCATCAGGGATGCGCCTGAAATTGGTCAGTATTCATCAGTGCACTACCAGGGCAAAGAAATATAAATAAATGAAATAAATAAATAAATGAGCTTATTAGTATCTGTGGGTGTTACACTGTGTTGGAGAAGTTCTTGCCCCAGAGCACATCTGGTGACTGTTCTAGCAGGAAGAATGACATTTTAAAGTGGCAGTGTACATTTATTCCATCACTGTATTATGGAGTAAACTGTAAGCATTGCTGTCCATATTATCTAGTACGTGAAATATTAAACTGTATGTTGTGCTGTGTGCATTCTGGTATGACACTCACTCATCTCAAACTTCATTCCTAAAATATGGAAGAAACTGCCAGCCCCTATAGCCTCCAATTGCTCTATACTACAATTTAAAAAACTGCTAAAAACACACTTACTAGACACTTGGTTCTGTCCTTGTGAGTGTCCTGGATTGCCCTTACCAGTCTCTTTAATTAAATATTGCTCATTGGGTGTTAGCACCCACCAATATCAGGCCTAAACTGCATTAATTCTTTCTCTCTCATTTAAATTGTATACATTCATTTATGATTTGTAATAAAAATGTGTATGTAAAGAATTATACTGGGCAGATTTATGTAACTGTTTTTGTGAATCCTGTTGTTGTGTATACTTCTGCATTGCTGTTGTGTATACTTCTGCATTGTTTGTAGTTTTTATTAGTGGAGCTTTTCTCCCTGGGCCATCACTAAAAAAAGGACCTGTGTCCAGTCGGACTTTCCTGGTAAACAAATGTAAAATAAATAAATAATACAGGATTGTATGTATTTCAGTTTGGTGGTCATTTCTGTGAGTACATTGACTACTGTTGAACCTTGCTATTGTAGGTTTTCCTGGCATGAATCATTCTATAATAAGATTATGTGGAGGTTTTTATGTCAGAACCTCTCAAGACAGCTCATTATTTACTACTCATTTTCTGAGCTGAATAAAGGCAGTTCATGTGCTGCATACATTTAAATATTTATTTGTTTACATTCATTTACTATAACAATTTCCCTTCTTCATCTATATGGTACTGCAAGATTTATCCACCTGTGGATAAAGATTGTGGCACATTAATAATTATTTATTATATATAATGTCACTTGCAAACCACAGTGTAACTTTTCATACCAACAAAACCAACATAATTATAAAGTGAAATTACATGGCAACACGTTTTAGTATCACCAGGGTACCAAGTACCAGGGAACTATTTTTTAAATTCTGTATCCTTTAAAAAACTTCCAGAGGGTAGGCCTAGTGTCTTAAAAACAGAACTGGTTAGAATAATGGCTTTATGAAACAGAAGTGGGGAAATGTTACTTATAGTGGCTATTGTCTAAGAAACCTAAGATGATGGGTGGTCAACTGCTGTGGGGTGAGTGGATCATGTGATGACATATTAAACATCTTCTGGGGAGCTCTACCATATACAAGACATCCGATTTCTGAATGCAGATGCAGGGTTCCTAACTTAAGGATAGGCACACGTTGTATGCATGGAGAGAGTGGATGTAGGAACATGCACCTCCCCCAATCTCACTACATGGCATATGCAATGTGTAGGGTGTGTGCTACTTGCAGTCCATATTTTAATTATATGCAGAAAGCCAACTTGTAGTCCTCCCCTGATCCCTTTTCTTTGTCACAGTTGATGCTCTAATATGAAAAAATGACAGTTTTCCTGTGAAGAAGTAAGATACCACTTGGTCATGAGATATGTTGAAGATAAGATACGGAATAGTCAGATGAGCAGATGAGTACAATTTAGTTCCACTGAACCTAAATGATGCATGCAGGTATTCCTACTAGGCATCTGTGATGCATACATTTTATAGTAATCTAATTCAGCTAAATGTAATTGCTGCTTCCTAACCAAATGCACTGTGAACTCTAAAACTTTTATACTTCTTTGACCCTATTGTGACAGATTTGTGGGGGTAGGAATGATATCTTTCTTTTCCATGCGAGTGCAGCAAGTAAGTACATGGTTGCAGTTTGCCTTGTGTGCCTGCCCCACCCCCTCTCCCAGTCTGAGTCCAAAAACAGCATTTCTGGCAACAGAAGCAGGTCACTATCAGAGCTCCATCAGGACCATTATGTACAATAGCGGGAACTAGGAGGAAGGAAGGAAAAGGAGAGACCTAATCACCGAACTGTATATCAGCAACACTCTACTTTATGAGGCCTAATCACCGAACTGTATATCAGCAACACTCTACTTTATGAGGTGCTCGAAGGTTCCTTAAAAGGCATCAGCAGTTAGAAATAACATAAAAATACAACAGGCCATAAAACTGCTAACAGGCACAAACAATTGCTATATTGATGTGTAGCTTTAGCTGTTTTATTTAACCAATAGTTATCATTAAAGAGCAAGTTGAACCGCAAGCAAAATATATTTCCATGAATCAACTCAAGTTGCTCTACATTTGTCACACAGCATGACTGCCAAACATCTGCTTTGAACAGAGGAGTATTTATAGAAAAATGGAAACATGACCTTCTGTAATTCATCTTCTGCTGTTTGCTTAGGGTTCCTCAGAAGCTAAAGATGTTGTGCCTAACTTGTGACATTGCAGCTATTTACATGGAGAGTGAATATGGCACATTTGTCACAGTTAGCGGTATTATGCTTTTATCTCTAGAATTAAGCAAAGCTGTAAGCAAAGTTTGAGGTGTAAATGGGATTTTTCTTCTTTTGTACTAAAAAAAAAAAAGAACTGCATTGCATTCAAAAATGTTTGCTTTCCATGCTTTGTAGAAACTTTTAGAAAGAAAATAGCAAACATACATATATCCACCTTGAGTTAGGCGGAATCTTTGATTGAATAATTTCAGCTTGGTGGCTGTGTGGTGAGCATTACACCTCTACAATACGTCTTAGTCATACAGTAATGACACAGCTGAAACCTGGAGAATTATCACAGTGACTCAGTGGCCACACCCATGTATCAGGTGACTGCAGTACAAGGAAGCTGCCCTATGATGAATCATCATTTGTGTTTAATGATCTGGAATATGAAAGGCTTCGGGCCTGCTGCAGGCCTGTTCATTAATGGTTAGCTGCTAAAGACAAAAATAACCATTCTTCTTTTACACAAACAAAATTCCCCTTTTTTCAGTGCCATTATGTGTTTTTAGTTTCTTTCCTCTCAGACAGCTACTTGTATTTGTTTATGTTCTTAAATCCCAGGACTCAAGTTCTCTTATGAAAGTGTGAGTCTCAAAATGTTGAGCTCCGATACTCTAAAAAAGAAATTGTGATGCCTGTAAAAATTCTAATACTTGGTGTTACACCTTTGAAATATTTTTGCAGCCCCTCCTAACTTGGGAGGGGCAGTACTCACACCACAACTACTTATATGTACTGTCCATCAGATAAAGGTGAATACTCAAAGATCCCACATTTTTAGAGTTAGTTTAGATTCCCTTAATCACACTTAAATTTTTGCTATTCCAAAGGTCTCAATTAACATTCTTGGATATTCAGCAAGCTCCCACTCTGTGCAGTTTTACTGTGTATTTTGTGTCTTACCTGCCTTTACTTAGTTTGAAATTAAACAGGCCCCTAGTAGAATATAAGATACATATATATTCTTATAGGAAATGCATGTTTTAATTATAAAATATCAACGCTGATTTGTGACTAAAGAAGAGAAGACAATATGTATCCATTTATATGTGTGAGCTCGGCCCCTATGTAGTACATTAGTCATACAGTGGACTTCCAGTTTAGTAAAAGCCTTTCCAAATTTTTAATATCATACATCAGTTTATTCTCATGACCAACTTATGTTCATCTTCTTCTGTCATGAAACAGAACCGCCTTTGATGCTATAAGCTATAGCTGTATCTGAGCAGATGTGGGGAAAGATATAGACTATGTGCTGTGTGGCACAGACAGAGTAAGAGTGGGCAAAAGACTTGAAGTTTTCTGTGGTGGTGTGAGATAAAGGTCCCATTTTGTGTAGTTCTGGCAGACAGAGGTCTCATTTTGTATGGTGAAGCTTAAGATAAGCGGCTCATGATCCTAGGTACAAGGAGAAACTGCGTGGTGTGGGATAAGATAAACATCACATTTTTGGATGCCTGTGGGACACAAAGACTCCATTTTATGTGGCACAAAGAGTAAGACAGAGAGATAAAGATCCTTTTTGTGTGATATAGAGACAGAGATCTACACAGACGCATATAAAGCAGTATTAAAATGCCTGCTAAGGGTTCTACTTTAGTTACAGACACATTATTTCATTTGTAGTCTGTGAGTTTTATCTACTAGTGAGTAGGAACACAGTTCATATAACATCTCAGAGTAGTACCTCATACCTGCATACACAAGCATGCAAGCAGACAGCCAGTCTAATGGCAAAGATAATCCTAGCAATACAGGTTTGGAAAATCATCTGTGTTGTCAGAGACATGGATGGGGTGGGTAAGACCGAGCATTGCAGGGTCATTCTTCATTCTAGGTAGAAGACATTAAAATAATCACAGATATAGTAGCTTCCAGCAGGAGCTGGAGGTGTCACCTTACTGAAATGCTTAGACTGAAGAATGAGTCATTGTCGTGCTATGTTACTGCACTCTTTGGGAATAATGGGATGGAAGAACAATTAGAGATGATCCCTTCCTACATGACACTAGCTTGACCCATGCTGACCTATCATTATTTAGAAAACGAATCTGGTTTCTGAATGATTCTTGAGACATGACATTTGGCGGCACATTTTGATAACCAGGAAGGCTCACGCGCACACACATAGAAATGGTAACCAGGCAGCTTGTCAAACATTTTGAATGCCAGCATAAGTGATGGGATACTGCTTTAATTACAGAAAGCTGGCATTACTTTATGGGAGGTTGTGGTAAGTGGGGTGTGAGAATTTTTCCCTTCCCTGCTGTTACATATCAGAGTCGGTGTATATAAGCAGTGGGTTTCTTTCTTCATTTTTTCGATATTTTAGGTTTCAAATTAAAATTATTAATGTTTTGTCATTTACTGAGTTTGTGTTTCGTCGTCATGCCCTATTTATTTTCTTTGTGAATCTAAAATTTCCTAGCAGTGCATGTGGTCCTCATACAAGCCTTCTGGTCCTGTGTATTTGGAGTTATTGACCTCAGTCTTACATTTTTTGTATTTTCCAGTTAATATTTGCACTGCAACAGATAGCATTGCCAACTCACAGCAAGAGGTTCTTTGGTTCGCTTCTCGACTGGGATGCATCCTCTGTGGAGTCTGCATGTTCCCTCTATGTTCACAAGGGCTTCCTTCGGGTGCTCCGGTTTCCTCCCACATTACCAAAGGCATGCATTAGGTATATTGGATACTCTAAATTGGCCATAGGTGTGAGTGTGCATACGAGTGTGTGGTATGGAAGAACAGCCATGGCTCTAGTTAATTGTCACTGTTCAAATGGTACCCCGATCCCATGTGTGAAAATGGAAAAAGAGGCTGTGGATAGATGGGTTTGCTAATTTTGCTTATGCCCTTTAATTCTTCTAGTGAGGATCTTTCTTCAACTTTGAAAGTTTAATAGGTACCACAGAAATTAACTAAAAGTGAGACGTGGACAAGAATTATAAAATTTGTAAACGATGTCAGCAACAAGCAGCACAAAAAGGCAGTATCTTCATCTTGAACTGGGTAAAGACGGCACTAGTACAAGACTGGTTTAGGCACTGGTGGTGATTTACTGGACTGTTAAAGTTCTCTGTCCCTGTCTGTGTCTCTCTCTGTCTCACTCTGATCATTCATTAAGGTGTCACACTCAGGTATACATGAACAATGCAGCAGTAAGCAACCTATCGCTGTTATCCCCAGCAGTAGCTAAGCAGTACACAGGAGATACCAAGGCTGTTCTGCTCCAAGAGGGTGAACCTAGTTTGTAATATTTGAAATATCATGTTATGATCAGAGCAAGGTCTGTTGAAAGAGGAAATGCCAAGTATTTTTCATTAACTCACATTAGGCAATCACTGCCAGGGTGGTTTCTAAGTGTACACAGTGAAACTTCATGTTGAATCCTGATCTGATTAAAATTCAGCATTTCTGAGATAAAGCACAAAATCACCTAAGCACATATATGTTAAAGTGGTAAAGTTTATGTGCAATTGCACAAAATAAATAAATATGTTTCCCTATATAAAGGCTTTAATTTGCATGGCCCCTTACTTTAATATTATCACTCTAAGATTGCTACACCTACAGGAAGGAGCTGTCAGTAAAATACAAAAACAATAGCAACAACAAACTTCTCATTCTCTCTCCATGAGGCTGCAATCTCAGAGAGCCTTCAAATCTGTACACTGAGCAGAAACAGATGATTCCTTTATATAAAGAGTGTACAAGTATGGGCAGATAGTCTGTCAAGAAATTAAAGTTAAGTATGTATAAAACAAAAACAAGTGGTTCAGGTACACCTCATGTCATAATGAGTTTGCAAATATAAATACTCCACACACATATCAATAAAGCCAAATGCAGATGAAGAATTATGTTTCATATATAGGCATTTCTGGTAAATTTCTAACCAGCAAAGAAGGCTTCTGAGGGTAAAGAATATCTGTATGTTGTTGACTACTGTAATACCTCTCTACAAAGTATGACCACAGGTTGTGTATATCATGGATATGACCACAGGTTGTGTATATTATGGATGACAGTGGCACATACCCTGGAGATTATGACTGGCAGGCATAGGGTCACAGCAAGTAGGTGGAATCCTCAGAGGTTATAAACACATAAGATGAAAAAATGAGCAAATGAACACAGAAACACCAAAATAATTTATTATCCTCACAAGTGGTTAACAGTAGAGAATGTAAAAACAAAAGTCATTCTATTTGGTGAGCAAACAATTCATGAGAACAGATAATCCCTTCTGAAAATTAGCTCTAACTTTCCAAATTGTGAAGTCCCCTCACAGAAATATTTAGGATTACACATTGATGGAAAATAACATTTATTGCACATCTGTATATAAGTACAAATACTAGGGACACTGTATGGGACATAGTATTATCTCACACCGCATGCCAGGTAAGTGAAATCCCAAGCAGGAGCAGTACCAGACCTCCTACATGGAACAGCTACTGCCTTCACATGCCTTACATGAGGCTGAAAGGGCATAAAACAATCATGCACTTTGTTACTAACTAAAAGACAAGTGCGTACCACTACAAAGTATTAAGATCATTTGGATGGACGAATGTGACAAGTTACTTGGCCACAGCTAATGTTTGCAATTGAATTACAGCACGTATCTGTCTTTTTTACAGCCTAGTCAGCAACTGACAAGACAGCTTAGGTCTAACATTGGCCAGATTCAAGCATCAAAAGCTTCAACTAAATAAGGTGCCAGAGCACTATATCAATATTACTAACAGCAATTATGCACTATATCAATATTACTAGCAGCAATAATGCACTATATCAATATTACTAGTAGTAATAATGCACTATATCAATATTACTAGCAGCAATAATGCACTATATCAATATTACTAGCAGCAATAATGCACTATATCAATATTACTAGTAGTAATAATGCACTATATCAATATTACTAGCAGCAATAACACACTATATCAATATTACTAGCAGCAATAACTCTATATAGATACACATCCATTTAAACGACAAGCTACTTCTTTTCAAAACAGCACTGAAGGACTTCTGTGTACAGAGTAACCCTTGTGCTGCATCTGCTATGACAGCAGTCTGACATTAACCTCTGAACTCTTAAACTGTAGGGCAATCGCTCCTAGTTTGTATGTTTTTGTAAATACTTACCTTAGATTTGTCATGCTCCTGACTCTGTAAGGTAATCACTTACACCTTCTCCAGTTTGTGAATAATTACCTTATCTATCTGTTGAGCTTGTCTGCTCTTGTCAGCATATGTCTTGTATCCCTAACTTTTACTCATCACCTTTTTTTCACTACCATATTCCATTGCTTTTTACTTCAGTCTTCTCCTGCCCATTTAGTGATTGTCTTCTCGTATTTTATGCTTTTCTTTCACGTTTCCACGTGATTTCATTTTCTTTTGCCTCTCACTCATCCATAACACGCTAACTAATATAATTTTTCCAGGATGCATGTTGCTAATTAAAGTATATTGTACATAATGATTTTGTTACCTTTGTACCACGGTATGTGATACAGAAAGTGCCATTCCACTTTTCCTCCATAATAATAAAGCTTTCCAGCCACCAGTTCTGGGGAAAAAGTTTAAAAATGCTACTAAAACTACAAGCTTGTCACTGAGGACAAAATGGAACCTTTAACATCAGCATAGTGAAAGTTTGAAATGTGCCCATAGATTTTAACGGGCACACCTCTGTGCATGCTCATTGATGTGTCCATTAAAGTCTGTGGATGCAGTTTATGATAGCACTACAGTGATGTCACTGAGGGATATAGTATGCTTATTTGGGCCATGGTTTAATAAAAAGTTTACAAAGCATTTTTTTAAATGACTCAACTAAATGACAACAGAGAAGGATTAAAATGTATTGCGGCACTTAACCCATCAGCTGCAGTGATGCAAACTGAAATATGAACAATGTACTTTAAGCAATGATTACACAGCTGAGCAGGATAAAACTTTGTTTTCTAAAGTACGTGAACTAATATGATGAAGTATTTTCTTGTTTTACTTTATTATAATTTCTACAACTTTCCTATCCTTCCTTCTCCTATTTTCTTTGTTTGATTTTCTCACATTTTATGCTTTATATTTTTTGAACATATTCATACAGTTTCTTTTCTGTATAAGATCTCTCCATCCATTGGTATGTGTATATTCATATAGTTCAGAGTACTTCCAAATGTACCATTGTGTATTATACAGTACGTGTATCTCTTTAACTGCATATTCAGATAAAATCAAGTATATATGTATGCTGACATTAGCTATGCATAATTTCTGGATTCAGATCCATGCATTGTATCGTGAATTATGCCATATTTGGCTCATGTCATGGTTCAATTTAGACTTGAGTAAATACAACTTTGCAACCATAATAGCTGGACACTGGAGTGTACTGCCTGATTTATGATGTACTATGGACTGTCAGATGAGAAGAAACTGCTTAGGATAGGGTAAAGTCCAGATGAGGTATTATTCATAGATTGTTACTAGGCTAGCGAGCTGAGTGGCCTTCAAAAGGCTAGCCAAGTTTTCCCAAAAAAATAATGACATCCTTGATTCAAATAGGATAATGAGAGGCAGGCATTTATAAGCTACCTCGGTCCATAAGGGACATGAGTGCCAGACCCTATGTACATTTCCTGTTCCCCATCCACTGGTCTAGGTTGGACCTTCTTTGTGCAGGGGAATGAATGTAGCCATGTTCCATTCCTCGGGCATAAAACCTGACTGTAGGCTCCAGTTTCATTCTGTTTAGTAAGCATCCCAGGATGTTAATGGCACCCATCGATACAGTGTTTTTGGCCTTGGAAAATGCATTGAAGACCTGTTCCATAGTAATGGTTGGGAGGATTGTGGTATTCTGTATTTCCCTTGGACTACTGGGGGGGGGGGTGAGGAGGGATTTGAGTTGAATCTGTCAGCCAAAAAGTTGACAATGGCCTTCAGTTCAGTGTGGTTGATGCCATTTACAATAAGTTATGTGGATTGTTGCATATTTCCATTGAGGTTATCAACATAGCTAAAGAAAGCTTTGTGGTTGTCCTTTCATGAGAAACTTTTTTTCCTTCAAATTTAGCCTTTGAAGTACTCATTAACTCTCTTAGTTGCCTGTTTAGATTGGTCTGGGTTTTTTTAGTAAGATGGACTTTGTTCCTCCTATGCTTGGACAAGACTTTTTTCTTTTGTTGTATAAACAATTGATATTGTGAATTCCATCAGAATGGTTTGTCTTTTGAGTTTGTCTTATTCTTAATAAAAGTGGACACAGCTTGCTCTATACTCCTATTAATGTGGCTGTACAGGGATTTTGTAAATAGCTCAGCATATCCTATGGTGTTTACTGGGTTTTGGGTTCTTGGAATTTAGCCAAGGTATCATTTTGTAGAGAGAGATTAGCTTTGGAATAGTTCCTAAAGGTTTTTGGTTTTGCTTGGTCCCTGGATTTAAATTTTATTTCAGTCAAGACCGCCTTATGATCAGATCTAACAAGTGAGATCAATACATTGAGTGAGGAACATTGCTCCCCATGTTTGTGAGTACAAGGTCAAGGGTTTTTGTACCCCTGGTAGGAAAATGCGCCAACTGTTTGAGGGCGCTGGTATTAACAAAGTTTAGAAACTGCTGGGCTTGTGCATTAGAAGTGGTGTAGGGTTCCCAGTCTATGGAGGGGTAGTTGAGATCTCCAACAAAGATCGTATTGGATTGAATGTAAGGGACTCTAGTACACTGAGATAGGTAGTACTGGTTTCCTGGGACATGGAGTGGGACCTGTAAGTTTCAAGGATATAGTATAAGACCCTGTTTATGGTGATTTACACATGTATGAGCTCCAGTGGGTCATACACTTTAACTTGTCTGGATGTGAGGTTGTTTTTCATATAGACTGAGTCTTCTCCACCTTTAGATCCTTCGTGTGCAGTAGCTGGTCTAAAGGTGTGAAAGACATTATAACCTTGCACTGCCGGGGTAGTCCCTGTGACTTTAAACCATGTGTCTGTTATTACACAGATGTCTACACTCTCCAGGGAGAGGAAAGCTTGCAGGGAGTAGAGTTTCTTGTTTAGAGTTCTAGCACTGAGCAGTACTACTTCTAGACATTCTTTCATAGATTCAGTTAAGTCAGGAGGTTTTTCACTTTGGCATTGCCTAAAAAAGGCACTGTGGGTATGGAAAAGGTCTTTGCCAATATCCAAAAGCCTAGAGGGGATAAGTGGCTGGTGCAGTGGTGTAGTGGTAGGCATTGCCACCGCACATCAAGAGGTTCTCCATTTTGATTTTCTGCTGAGGTGCATTCTGTGCAGAGTCTGCATGTCCTCCCTGTGTTTGAGTGAGTTTTTTCAAGATGCTCCAGTTTCTTCCTACATTCCAAAGACATGCAGTAGGTGGATTGGACACTCTAAATTGGCCCTATGTGTGAGTGTGTGCATGTAAGTGTGTGTGGTGGCCCTCCAATGAGGGTTGGACCTTGGGCTAGCAAACTGAGTCCGTAAAACCTGTAACTGCTACAGAAACAGTGAGCACTGAAAGATGGTCATTGCCTGATGTACCACATGGTGTGTAAATGGGAAAGAGAGAGAGAGAAGATAAGTGCAGACCATATCTGGCAAAACTTTGTGACATGTCACCCATGTCCTCCCAGGCCATCAGATATGGTACTCCCTTGGATTGACACTAGAAGCTAAGCCAATTGGTAAAATCAAACATTTTCTGTTGGTAATGTGGCATCATCCTTGGAAAAGGTAGCATACTGCTCAGTGCTATCCTTATACCTGCCAGTGACACATAATCAGTGAGCTCAATCGTGTCACACTTCATATAGTCAAGGGAGGTACATCTCAAGTCATTAGCACCCATGTGGACTATGAAAGAGTCATACTGGTACTTGTGGTTCAATGACATGAGTGCCTGTGTGACTTAATGAATCCAAGCCCTCAAAAGGCAGCTAACTGTGAATCTCTTCTTACTCAGTCTGGTGAGGGGAACATCAGCATGTCGCACTACAGAGTCACCAATGACCAGGAAATATGGTTGTGCGTTGGTTTGCCTTAAGGACTTACCAGTAGAGACATTGGATGCAGTGTTACTATGTGTAGCTTTAGATGGTGTTTTAACAGTATTTACATGATGGCTGAAGACCCTTTTTTGATTGTGATGTGCAGAGCTCTCAGTGTTTTAGGAAGTTTACTTATAAGTGCCTCAGAATAAGTAGTTTTATGTGTAGGATCTTTTTCCTGTGCAGTATGAGTGTTGCATGTCTCACTAACAACCTCTATAGGATTAGTATTAGTTGTATGAGAGTTTTGCCTCCAGTGTTAAATTGTATTTACACCTCTAAGCCAGTACACATAAAACACATACGCACAACAAAATCCAATCGCAAACGTAGGCACTTATGCGGAAAAAGGATCTATATAGGTTCATAGGCAGGTACTAGGCTATCGGCCCAAGGGCCTAAGTAAGCCTAGCCAACAAGGTTCCCTGGCTTATGCCACTCAAGAAAGTTAATTTCCTGTGCCCCTGTCAAGCAGAGACACAGAAGTGATCCCTGGGGTGTATTTCCTATTTCCCATCCACTCATCAAGATTTTTCTTGAATAGTGCTAATGAGGAACTTTGCTTGACATAGATGGGTAGCTTGTTCCAGAGTACAGGAAGTCTCTGGAACAGGAATCTATTCCTCCAGCATGTCCTGTTTAATGTGGTGACAAGGTTTAGGTCCCTAGAGTGAGCAGCTCGGAGGGATTGGGATTTCTTTAGGTGTAGCCTGTACAACAGCTCTGGGTTTAACATAGCTTTATATGTTTGGTAGAGATCTCCTCGGAGTAGGCCATATGCTACAGAGTAAAGCTGGAGTTTTTTGTGATGGTCAGTGTAGGGCATCTGTTTGAGGCCAGTAATCCTCTTTGTGAGGTACTTCTGTGGCCTTTCCAGCTGCTGCAGATGTCTTGTGAGGTATATTCCAAAAGGGGCATTGTACTCTATAATGGGTCTAATGAGTGCCAAGTAGAGGGGAACAATGACCTCTTTTTTCCTGGATGAGAACCCTTTTGTGATGAGGTGTGCCACATAGAAGGATTTCCTGACTACTGTGGCGATGTGATTATCAAAGGAGAGACTACTGTCCACCTGGGTCCCAAGGTCTCTTATCACACATTCGGCATTAAGTAGACTGCCATTTATGTGGTAGTTCATGGGTACAGAGTTTTTAGCAAAGAGGATGACAATGCACTTTTTGGCATTGAGCTTGAGGCCATGCCTCTGACACCAGGCATCTGTCTAAGTGAGGCCCTTCTGTAGGATGTCCACATCATTTGGAGACTCGACTATGGCTGCTAGTTTGCAGTAATCTGCAAACTTTGTTAGCCAGAGGCCTTCTGTGTTAGCCTGTACTTCATAGAAGTAGATACCAAACAGGAGAGGTCCCAGGACTGAACCCTGTGGTACTCCACTTGTCACTGGTTTGAAGTCAGACTTGGAGTCTGCAACTGTTACAATGTGGGTTCTGTTAGTGAGCCAGTTGCCAACCCATTTTGTGATGTAGGGATTTATACCAAGTTTAGTGAGTTTAGCTATAATTCCAGAATGGGGGATGGTGCCGAAAGCCTTGTAGAGGTCAAGCTAGGTTGTGTGAACCACCTTACCCTGGTCTACAGCTTTGGTGACTGCCTCAAAGAAGTCTATCAGGTTCAGAAGGCATGATCTGCCTTTCACAAACCCGAACTGGGTGGGGTCCAGAGTTTGGAGGTTACCAATGTCTTTGTTTATGAGTTCCATGATGATACATTCCATGGCCTTGCAGACCAGGCTCATCAGGCTAATAGGGCTATAGTTCCCAGGATCAATGGTGGCTCCCCTTTGTGGAGTGGGATAACTGTTGCTGTGCACCATTCAGTAGGCACAAAGACTGATGTGAGACTATGCTTGAACATGGTGCTTAGGTGGTGAGCCAGTTTATTCTGAAGTTTGTGTAAAATGTAGGCTGGGATGTTGTCCAGTCCCATGGATGCTGTGTTTTTGGTTTTAGAGAGTGCAGCTTTTACCTGCATAGATGTGATTACAGGGACTCTGCATTCTTCCTGTATAGATATGGGCCCTTTAGGGGGTGAGAGGGGAATAAAGTTAGCACTGAACCTATCTGCCAGGATGTTGGCAATATCAGTTGGTTCTGTAATTTTCATGCCGTTGTGCTGTAACTCAGAGCAGATCTGGGTTTTGCCATTGAGATTCTTGACACAGCTATAGAATGCTTTCTGGTTGCCCTTAGAATCAGTAGCAATTTTGTTTTTATAGCTAGCTTTGGAGGATCTTATAAGGGATCTCAGCTTCTTACTGAGGCTGACCAGGGAGCTCCTCCACTCATGGGATTTTTCTCTCTTTTGCAGCAGTTTCTTCCTGCATGAAGTTGGCTTTGGAGAAACTTTTTACAGTGGTTTCCTTAATGGTGGGTGGGGGTGGGATGCAGATATCTAGGGCGATTAGCTTATGGTCGGATCTGACCAACAAGGAGTTGACTTCAGGTGTGGAACACCAGTCACTCATGTTGGTAATGACTAGGTCTTGGATATTATTGCTCCTGGTGGGGGTGTGGAAGAGTTGATCCAGGGCATTGGAATTTATGAATTCCAGAAAACGTTGAGTAAAGGAGTTGGTACATGAGTAGTTTTCCCAATTAATGGTGGGGTAGTTGAAATCGCCCATTATTAGGGTGTTTGGTTGAACACTAATATTTTCCAGTATATCAAGAAAAGAGGAGTGGGAATCCTGGAGCATGGTGGAAGAATCTGTAAAAAGCTGCAATTTGGATTGCAGTTTTGCCCAGAGTTAGTTGCACTTGGAAAAACCTCGGATGCATTATGCTGAGCAACTAGCCTGGAGGTGTGGATATCCTTAATGAATATGGACATACCTCCAGATTAGTTGGCCGAAAAGTGCGATATGAGTTATAGCCTGGTAATGCAGGGGTGCTCTCTAGAGGCTTGAATCAGGTCTCTGTCACTGTAGAGATATCGATGTTCTCCATTTTAAGGAGTGCCTCGAGTGAGTGCATTTTGAGATTTAAACTTCTAGCATTGAGTAGCATTACTCTCAGTTTTTGCTTGCCTGTTCCTGTTATGGTGGTGAATTTGTCATTTAATCCTTGCTTAAAAAAGGAACTACAGGGGCAGCATGACCCTTACTCAGTATCTGGAATCCCAGGGGCGACAGGTGCAGGCCATCTCTAGCAAATCATTGTGGTCTGTCGACCATGTTGTCCCACGCAGACAGATACTGGATCCCCTTAGAATGACATCAGAAGCTTACCCAATTGTTGAAATCAATCATTTTGTCCTTTTACTGTGGTATCATTCTGGGCGATGGCAGAATGCTACTCAGGGCTAGGGTCATACCTGCCTGGGCTACAAAATCAGAGAGCTCTTCCATATCTCTTTTCATGTAGTCAAGGGATGTACATCTCAGGTCATTTACACCAACATGGACAATGTCAAAGTCATATTTATACTTGTTGTGGACTGACCTGAGTGCGTGGGTTATATGGCGGATCCTGGTACCTGACAGGCAACTGACAGTAACCTTCTCCTTGTTTAGCCTGGTGAGCATGACATCAGTGTGCCTGACTATAGAGTCACCTATGACTAGTGTGTTGGGTACGTTCTTTTGCCTTATGGGCTGTGGTTTATTGGCACATTGAGCCTGTGGGCTATGCATCATTTGGGTTGTGTTGGGGGGCGGAGGTTGCTTGCATTTCTGCTTTGGATGTCTCTGTTGCTTGAGCAGATTATTATTGTTAGCCTCTGCGAATTTTTTGTGTTTCTGTGTGTGGATTTTGATGGTGTAGGTTTAATGGGACTATGTGATGAGTGTGGTGTGGAGCAAGTGTTTACCTTCTCCTCCTGACTGTCAAGTTCAATCTTGGTTGGAGAGAGAGCTTTACCTCCAGTTTGACTAGATTAGTGCATCTCTCACAGGTTGTGGTGTTGGGTGGTAGGAGGAGAGGGTTGTCTGTGTACATGAGACAATTGCTACATTGCCCCAAAATGCCCAGATTCATTAGATAGACAGGAGAGAACACCGGTAGCTGACCTTTGGACATGTCTGAATAAAAAACTACTTTCCTCTAGACAAGTGAGGGAAGTGAGTATAAGGGCTGTTTTTCTCTAAACAAGTGAGGAAAGTAAGTACACAAACTGTTTTCCTCTAGGTAAAGAGGAAGGTTGAGTGCTGCAGTAATTTGTAGCTTATTTAGTGCTAATAACAAGTTCTGAACAAGTGCTGAGCATGAATAAACAAATTCAAATGCTAAAACTAAGAATCTGTACCTGGCTCTTGTGGTAGATAGGCTACCTAGTGCTTACCACTCCCACTGATAAGCTAGAATTCTTCCCTCCAGCACAGAAAGGCTGGGGAGCTCAGAAGCTTACAAACAGTCCTGGATACAGCAAATATGTATCTGGACTAGACTAATTACAGGAAAGGTGGCAAACAAGTGCGAACATGGGCTTTTAAACCAGAAAGTTGAAAGAGATGGAAAACCTGCCCAAACGGCCAATAAACTACAATTTTTGGGCCAAAAAACACTCTTGTGGTAGATAGGCTATCTAGTGCTTACCACTCCCACTGATAAGCTAGAAGTCTTCCTTCCAACACAGAGAGGCTTGGGGAGCTCAGAAGCTTACAAACAGTCCTGGATACAGCAAATCTGTATCAGGACTACACTAGTTACAGGAAAGGTGGGAAACAAGTGCAAATGCTGGCTTTTAATCCAGAAGGTTGAAAGAGATGGAAAAACTGCCCAAACGGCCAATAAATTACAATTTCTGGGCCAGAAACCACTCTTGTGGTAGATAGGCTATCTAGTGCTTACCACTCCCACTGATAAGCTAGAAGGCTTCCCTCCAACACAGAAAGGCTTGGGAGGCTCAGAAGCTTACAAACAGTCCTGGATACAGCAAATCTCTATCTGAACTAGACTAGTTTCAGGAAAGGTAGGAAACAAGCTTAGAAATTGTATTTATTTATTTATTTGGAAAGTGAAAAGGGAGAAAGGAGAAACAGAAGATAATTCAAAATTAAGGACCTATGTGGCTTGCCCTTCACAACTATTATTTCTGTATTAGGTAGAATGAGCTAGTGCCATTTGACTGGAATAGAGCTGGGATAGAGCTGAAGAGATGGAACTGGTAGGAGTGTCTGAAGTCAACATATGATCGCACTGTGAGTGAGCAAATGAGATAGACCCAGGAGGAGTGTTCAAACACAAATTTACAGGAGGGGCAGGCAATTCCAAAGCCACCAACATTAATACCAGAACAAGAACAGGAAGGGCAAGTGGGAAACTAACTGCAGAAACAGAGAGAGACCACAGTATTCAATAAAACAAATAGAAAAATAAACCATTACAGAGAGACACAGACCACAATATTCAATGAAACAATTAGACAGAAAAATAAAATGCAGTACAATCTTTAACACTGCAAGTCTGTACTTAACTCAGCTAGTAATGCAGTTGATTGTAGGTATATAGCAGAAGCCAAACAACTCAGATATTGAGCAGTAATAAATTCAAAGATATGTGACTAACACTTATAAATACAGAGAAACCCTCTAGGCTAAGAGTTTAACAGTGAATATCAATGAAGTGAAACACAATAGCCCCCACTGACTGCAGAGACAGAGAAAGACCACAGTATTCTATGAAACAATTAAATAGAAAATAAATAACTACAGAGAGGCACAGACCATAATATTCAATGAAACAATTAAATAGACAGAAAAATAAAATGCAGTACAATCTTTAACACTGCAAGTTTGTACTTAACTCAGCTAGTAATGCAGTTGATTGCAGGCATGTAGCAGAAGCCAAACAGCTCAGATATTGAGCAGTAATAATATTTCAGGAAATAACCAGTGTGCAATATGAGGTACTCGAATGGCCAATGGAAAGATTGCAACCACCCCCATAGAAGGCCAATCATTCCTAGGATGTAATTATGAAGAACAGATCAGAATCATAAAACCTTATAGTTTGTATCATATGTTAATTCTGGTGCTTTTCACTGGTACTGGGATTTAGCTTGTCTATTGATTCACTGGATAGGTTTAAAATTTTTTATAAGTTTAAATTGGATATTTGAATATATATTTTTTGATTGATGTTTTTAGTCTAATCTATACTATGTAAACTGGCTATTGGTACTTTAAGCATTATTCACTGATTGGTTCTATGGTTTTAGGGCCTTTTCAGCATTAATGCTCAAGGTTGAATGGGGGGGGGGGCAATATTGCCTCTCTGATTGGTTTCTTAATTTTATGTTGTTTTGATAGGCTAATTACCTTTAATGATTAATTGCCTGGCATTTAAATATGTTTGCTGTAGCAGAATGTTTTATTATGGTCTGATAAAGTGATTGCTATTGCAAAATTGCTCACCTTTATTTTAAGTGCATTAAACTTTATTTTGTGATTTTAAATCTGTCGTGTTTTGGTGACTCCTGATTTTATTCAGAACATTAAAAGTTTAGTTAATATAAATTCACCAGACCACAATGCTTGCAGGAAACATTGAGTTTTTCCCCCAAAAGGTTGTCAAAAATTGCAGTCATAAGCTATCTGCTGTTAATCTGCTTTGATTAAGGATTTACATTTCCAGCACTCTATATCTTCCATTTTGTACATAAGTTTAATTCTTTGTGGAATGATAAATGATCTGTATAGAGTTTTTTTAAGAGAATCATCTCAAAAATAAAGTTGATCTAGTTTGTTTTGAGGATATTAACATTTCTAGGTCAATTAATCTTATTCCACTTTCTTTCTATTCTCTTCCATGATGTCCTAAAGCTACTCTATTTTTTTTGGGGGGGGGCTGGTGGTACCATAAGAACTTCAAACAAATGTAATTACATTGTTTAATGTACTCTTAATAATGCATAGTATTTGGAGTAAAATAAACATTTTGATTAAAATCATCCTATCTTCCACAGAAATTAATAACTGTTTTCTATTTAATTGTTATCATTCTAATACTGGCTAAATAGTTTTAATCTTTGCTGCCACTATTTCTTTATAATTTCATGCAACAGTAATCCATAACTATTTAATCTGTTTATTAGCCAATTTAAATGTATTTGTTTCCATCAGACAATTACATTTTTTTAATTAATGATGTGTTACTTTCATTCTGATTGACCTTTAGACCTTATACCAGTTCAAAATTTTATATTTATTTGTGAAGAATCAATATTACCTATTTTTAATATATTGTCAGCAAATAATGGATCTTGCAAGGCATATTTATTATTTATTTTAAGTGCTACTATATCATCATATCATCATCATCATAAAAAATGTAAATTATACCCAGTAATGATGTAGGTTTATTATTAATGTAGGTAGCATACTTTTAATATATGCAAGGATTGACATAAAAAAATGCAAACAAACATTTAGTAATGATGTAGGTCTATAAGAAGAGCATATAAATGGATTTTTATCCTGTTCTGAATAAATTAGAAATTACTGTATATTTCCATGATGAAGGAATATTAAATATAGTTTTAATTTATGTGCTACTTCATGTAAACAAGTTTAAAGATTGCTAGGTAACATTTTATGTAAGTCAGAGAGGTTGACATCATTACCTGGAGCTTTATTTTCCTTCAGCCTTTTAATTTGTTAATTAATATTAAGGAATCATTTTTTTCATTTTTCTTTCTTATTTGCTCTTAAATTAATTTTTGCATATTCCTACTTAACAAGGTATTGATTACTTTTTTCAATTGATGTACTATTATTATGTACATTTATTTTTTATAACATTTTTAAACAGTCCAGAATGTCTTTCATATCTGTATATTTCCTACTACTACCAGGGATAGATATACAGTCAATGTGATTAGTTGTTACTATAATTTTGTACCTAAGAAATAACTTATGTAAGTACTTAGGAGCTACAGAATAATTATGTAATCTGACTTTTTTTAAACAAATAAAAACCTTATACTGTGGGATCTTCTGAAACTCTGCATTTATTTTCCATTTCTGATAATAGGCCTTTTTCTCTTTTTCTCTCTCTGTCTCTTTTTTATTTTTTTATTTATTTATTTTTTTTTTTGTGGTTCAACTTGATTTTGCCTATTTTCCCTGCAGTTCCAATAAGTCTTTATCCCATTATTTTTCTTTTTGTAAGTAGACACTTTGCCATAAAATATGCTATCACTGAGTTTCACAGGATCATATCAAATACTTTACCAGTATTATTGAAGACTATGAACTGCTGTAGTTCTGTTAGACAAAACACTCTTTAAATAATTTAAATGTGTTATATAAACTGACGATCTATTAAAAAAATGTTCCTGTATTTATCAATAGTGCATAAGTAATTGCAATCTGATCAGATAAAACACATGCTATTACCTTTATCTTTTCTATTTTTGAAAAATAAATCATTTAAATATGCACCCTATCAATTATTGACTATATACCAAAGATATAACAGCAATGAGTATAAAACAAAGAATTTGATTCTGAAAATGTATTAGCATCTATAAGATTAAGTCAGCAAAGTTTATTAAAGCCTTAGTTGCTGCTGAAATTCTAGGTTTGTTAACTGCACTAGTCTTGTTTCCTTTAATTATACAGTTAAAGTCTCCTGCCATTATTATACTTCCATCTGTACGTTAAAATTTCCAGATACTTCCTAAAGAATTTAACTCTAATTCCCAGAATCCAGTACATATTTGCTAAAGTTAAGATTATTTTTTTGATAATCAGTAAAATGAACATATACATACATACCTTTATCATCCCTCAAGTCAATATAACAGAATTTTTTTATAAAATTGTTGCTCCCGTTCTCTTTTCTTTAAAGCTAGTACTTGCACGATTTGTATATTCCATTGTATTTAATATATTAATATCATCTTGCAATAAATAAGTTTCTTGTAAAAAAACACGTTTTATGCATTTTAAATACATAAGCAAACTACTTCTCTTGTTGATACTGTTGAAGCCATTTTCATTTAAAGAAACACATCTTAAAGAAGACATCTTATATCAGTCATGTATAAATTGCTATTACCAATTGCTATTTTATGACCTGTATGATAAACCAGGTCCTTAAAATAATAACTGAATGAGGCAAAAAGAAAGCTATTTCCTGAAAGCTCATTTTATTTGACATGGACACAAAAAATAAAGTGTTAACAATATTGTAGATAACTAAACTACAAGTAAACCATTTCCCTTCCATGAGACTTATGGTTTTTAGTTTTAATAGAAATCTCAACCAAACTACCTTTCTAGTTATTTTTACCCTCTTACACCTACTTATACTAGTTAAACTTACTTTAAATATGTAGACCATTAAACATACCATCAAATGAATAGTTTGTATAGTTTATTTAAAATTATCCATTGTTGACTACTGCACAGCAAATGCAACAGATGGCAGACATCCCAATTGGATGCAATACTATCTCACAACTGATGGCCATACCAACCTGCACATATATGCAGTTTATCCCCACCCCCAAAAAAAAAATACTGTCCACCTTTAAAGTGAATGATTCACTCTAAGGGAATACAAATATGCCTTAAAAGGTAACCAAGAGAATAATATTGTACTAGCTAGACCACAGTTTAAAACTACTGCAAGGGAAAGAATATTTTCTAGACTTGGTACTGTTACTTGTAACTGCTTCCAAGTGAAGGAAGAAGCCTTACCTGGGACAGAGCTGACCAAACAGCATGTGGTATATACAGTGAATGTTTTGAAGAATAAAGGACACAAAGTGCAGTGCTGCATTTTATTTATGCTGACCAATTAAATGAATAATGCTTATTCTTAAGAACTGTATTTTAAATCGTTACAGAAAATGGATATTAGTAATTATGTCACAGTGAAGTCCATAAATGTGTGTATAGTCTTGCATGAAACATCCATCTCTATACCACTATATATGTAAAATGGTTTACTATTGAAATGTCGAATGGCACTACATCGACTGTACTATAGTCGAACAGAAGTTCGAAAATAGTAATGTCGACGACAAAAAAACAATCTAGGACTGTGTTTTAACATGGGTCGAGGTAGGGGAGATGTTTGTAGTTCTGAATAATACTGAACACCTACCTCAACCAATGTTAAAACCATTCCTAGATTGATTTTTTGACGTCGACATTACTATTTTCGAACTTCCGTGTTCGACTATAGTATAGTCGATGTAGTGCCATTCGACATTTCAATAGTAAACCATGTAAAATAATACCTTATTTATATAAACACACTTTGGAACATGTTTCACATTCATGAGTCTTTTTTTATAACATTCCATTCAAGTCTCACTGCTTGTCTTTTTAAGCTTCTATGCCTCCAGTACATTTCTTCCTGAAGATTGTTGATCTTTTTGGGTCTATATTATGTGATCGAAGAATCTCTTCTTCGAACACATAATAACTGACACATATACAGTGAACGCTGTAAACCGCGAATGGCCATATCTTCAAATTTTTTTTCTTGGGAAAAAATTCAGTTGGCCGTTATAGGGAATTGCCCTTTTCTTCAATGTAGAGCAATCTCGGAGTTGGTATATTTAGTTAGGGGGGGTGTGGGGGGAAGCCCCCCCTACTTAATTAGTGTTTTAAAGTTTTTTATTTTATAGCCACATGATTTTTTTCACTGAGGAAAAAATTTGAGGACGTGGCCATTAGCGGTTTACAGTATTCACTGTATACATGTTGATTATTATGTATTCAAAGAAGAGATTCTTTGATCACATAACATAGACCTGATCTTTTTTTTAGGAAAGAGAAGGGCATCTTCTAAAAAGTCAAGTATTTGTGCCCTTTTAAAGAAAGATTTTCAGTCTTGCTGGAAATAAAATTTGGGACTTAATACCATATTTTAGGAATTTTATTAGCAGCAAGCATTCCTTCCTTTTAATGCTACTTACTGTGAATAGTCATTATGAAATATCATTACAGAAATATTAATTTTCAGATGGAGATTTGCCCATGCAGTTCTGATAAAAAATCTTTATCCAGATATGAGATGAATTTGGCAATTATAGACTGAGATGGTCTCCTTCCTTAGCTGGAGGCTTTGTGAAAGATCTGTGGGCTCTCTCACTCTTTTTGAAAATCAGATGGTGACTAAATAAATCACATTTTCTGCTTCCATTTTCTGAGGCACAACAAATATGGAGACTTTATTTCTTTTCTGCCAAATGTCTAGGTCATCCACTGTATCCATTAGCCAGAATAATTATTTAATTTGTGTGGGTGTTGGAAAAACATTATATGGTATGGGTGTTGGTGTGATGCAATACACTGGATAGACAAAGTTTTTTTTAATATTATTACTAAAATTATTGTTTTCTTTATTTCAGGAATTATACACTGATTGGCAAAATGTCAAGTGTCTTGTGATGCGAACTTGACCTTGGTACAAGAGGCCCCCCCTTGAATATTACTTTTAAATGACAACTTTTGGAATAGAAATAGATGTGTGAGCAGGGAGATTTTTATGAGTGTTTACTATTCTATAATTACAATTAATAAAATCTGGCAGTTTTCCTGCTAGCAGCCCCGGACTGACAATTGTTGCACGATGCTGATGCTGATGATGGGCGTTGATTGGAACAAAAAAGATAACTAACAAATGAAGATGACAAAGTGATCTTCCACTAATGCATATGACTGGTTAAATGCTGAGGTCTGAACAGCACTTCAGCTTTCCTATTTCATGCATTGAAAATACTTGCTTTCCTCTAAAACACTGATTTACTTATATGTCACTTAGTGAATTGACACCACAGATTGCATCTCAGATGTCTTACTTGTTTTACTTTAAATAAGTGCAATCATAACAAACAGAATAGGAACTGTTAAATATAGTAGCTCTCAATCTCAGCCAAAATCCTTGTGAAAGGCATACCTGAAGGGTGAATACCTTGCCCTCAAATTCTCTCTATATTCATAAATGACCCAGTACTAACATTTCCAAAGCTAAGTGCATCACCCTTCATGGATGACACTGTAGTCCTTGACAGTGCTCTTTCCTCTTCTATTTGCAGCTAGTTATCCAAAA
Source organism: Protopterus annectens (assembly GCF_019279795.1). Classification (NCBI taxonomy): domain Eukaryota; kingdom Metazoa; phylum Chordata; order Ceratodontiformes; family Protopteridae; genus Protopterus; species Protopterus annectens. Next base: position 1,424,406,310 of record NC_056743.1, read on the forward strand.
AGATTTCTCAGAAATTCCCACCTAGTATCACAAGAATGAACACATTTCTTATAAACACAAGTAAAACTAAATGTAAACTGTTTGGAAAACCTCAGAAATTAAATACACAGTACAATCTGGCAATCAAAAATAAAAAGCATTACCAATGAACAGAGCTGCACATCCAAGTACATGAGAGTGTAATTAGATCATATATTAGTTTCCTCTATATGATGATACATTACTTATGAATGCCAAGAATAAACTAAAATCTTCTCACAAACTTGATTTTTTCCTCTCTAATAGAGGTTGGAAACACATTTCCAGAAAGGTATAGTTTAAGGAAATAGATTATTGTTTTTCAAGAGGAGCTACTATGTGAGCTCAAAAAATCATCTGCTCAAGTCTCAAAAACTATCTGCCAATTGATAATTAAAGTTTCTGTTTGCAGTTCAAGCAGAAAATGGAAATGATTAAACAATATAATTTTTTTTGCAGAGTTGTGATCCTGCTGTACTCTCTGACATGGAGATTATGTAATACACATAACTACCTCTGAGACCACACTATATCAGATAAAGTATATACGGAGATCAGGCACATGTATTTGAGTCAGCTCAAACTCCAATCTACAAACAATTGTTCAGCTGTGATCAGCTAGTCTTTGAGCAATTAGAACATGTCTAGATAAAGTAGAACCATTCCAATATGCATACCAAGACTATGTAAGAACATAAACGTTTAAAACCCATAAATGAAGCATACACATTTATCAACCCAGATAGTTATAAGTGCTGATGTTAACAGAGCTACATATGAAGTTTAGATAAAGTATATATGCATCTGTAACAATGAAAGGTACTCCTAGCCATGCCAGGGAGAAGTAGGTCAGTGGATGTATGACTTGTGCCAGCACAGGTAACTGGAATTTTATAAATAATTGTATTTCATTAGTATATCAAACTGATATGTACAGATGCTTGTGCTGAAAATGTATTTGTGAGCTTTAGGTGTTAATTGTGTTGTGTGCACCTAACCCTACAGTTGTACCAGTGGGGACTCTTATTGGGGAACTGGAGGGAGACAGATAAAGAGATATCCAGACCCCAGGCTGAGTATGTTCCCTGTGTGATCTTAAGGGAAATTGTACTTGATACAGAAGTTGAAATTATTCCACAGAAGGCGAAAAGCCGAGGTACCAGAATAAACTTCTTCATTGGATATCATACCCTGGTGACTTGTGAATTTGTTGGCAGTGTTCTACAATTTTTTTTTCATCCATTTGTATTCCAAGTGCATGTCCTTCTCCAGTGTAAGTGGTGAGGATTCAGGCTCCTTGATTACTGGCCCAGTGTGGAGACAACACATAGTGGTGCCCATCACATACTGGCAGCAGTGGTGGGTGTCACTGAGTCTATAAAAAAGGTAATGGGATTGGTGTGTTAAGTGACCTCGCATTCTGAGTAAATTTAAAGTAAAGCTTCATGGTATTAAGAAATATGTCTCTTGTGCTTTATTCACTTACCTTGACAACATGCATACTTTTATCTGTATATACATTACTTGATGTCAGAATTAAACTTTATTGACACTAAACATTGCATATTCACTCTGATCTGTGTTTCAGACTGTTTGAGCTATTTCTGCCTTTTTGCAGGTGCACCAAAAGAAGCATATATGTTTTCAGATCCTTGGGTAATATCCAGTCCTGAACACTCATTTGTCAATGAAATGTTTACCATTCTGTTTTTACATTATCAAACATTTTTCCCTCATTTTTCAATGCTGTTGAAAATATTCAATTTATCATTCTCCACTGAAGCACAGACATCTTTAGATAACTGACTTCATTACACCCATAAATAGTTCGGAAGCTTCATGGAAACTCTAAGAAAGCTCAAAGCTATATTGAAATATTCAAAATGTATCTCAACATGAGTCAATGTGATGAAAAATCAGAAAACATACAGTCTGCAATTTCTTTCCATTTCACATGTGATAAAGAAATTAAGGATTTAACTTTAAGGAGGAAGGAGAGAAAATATTTCTGTCTTGAAAAATATATTTCACAGATGCAAGGCATTCACTTTTCACTAGAAAGTAAGCTGTTCAATACTCACTTAATGCATATGTAACCAAACTAAACCACCGAGCTCCAGACTGTGTTTGGCAATCTGTGGGATTTCTTGATAAGAGATAGAACTTGGTATTGAATCGATAATAATTAGACCAGAGGCAGATAATTAAGGGATGTTGAAAGAAAGTCTTTCTATATTGCACACTTTATAAACAAAAATATTGTGTCTAGATCTAGGGATGTCATTGTGACCTTTTACTCAGCCCTTATTATGCAATTTATTTAGTATAATGCCCCTTTTGGCATCTATCTGTTCAAGCACATGCAGAGTTTGGAGTGCCCATAGAGATATCTTACTAAAAGGCCTACATGGACTGACTCAAAGTCCCGTCACTATACTCCGTATCCTACAGACTGCTAAGAGGTGACCTGTATCTGGCATATAAGGCATCATCCAACCCAGTACTAATGGATGTACTGCATGTCAGTCAATGGCATCAGAAATGTTCAGTCTAGGGGGGTCTAAATCTCTTCTATGACATCAACATAATGGTTTGGAGGAACAGGTATATCTCACAGATGATACCAGTGCTCTAGAACAGACACCCCATCCAAATAAAACAAAATTCATCTCTGTCCATATTCAAGTACAACTTGGATCTAAGGATGGGAAACAGAACATTTATATCAGGACAGCTCCCTGTACTACTAATGGACAGAGACACCTTCTAACTAGGTTCATAGGTTCATAGGCAAGTACTAGGCTAGCTGCCTTTGCAGGTCATTTTAAGCCTCTCCAATTTCCTTTCAACAGCAAGATTTAAACCATGCACCTTATGTCTGTAAGTTAAATACCTTAACCACTATGACAACCTCCAATCCCTTTGCCAGCCTCCAACCCATGCAGGAGTCTCCTTAAATTATACATGGTATGATCCCAGTTATTCTTATTAGGGGTAATATATTTAATTATTGACCACGGGATGTGTCAGATCAATCTTTATTCAAATAGAAGAGGTTAATTCATGCACAAAAAGGGAAACTGGCTAAGCTTAAAATAGCCCACAAGGACAGCTAGCCTAGTATTTACCTATGAACCTTTGACAGTGGACAACACATTTGAGTAAACATCAAAGCAAACTTTCAAATATAAAAATTAAAGCATGGCTGAATAATAATAATAATAATGATCATGAATAGAAAAGAGGTCAAAACAATGCACATAAATAATCAAAGTAATAAAAACAAAAATGAAAATGCTAAAAACTATATAGTTTACAAAATTATGACTGTCAATAAACAATAAGGCAGAAACCACACCCAGTGTAAGCAATTTGGTTATGGGAACAAGAAAGCATATAGCAAATCATTCAATAGAAATGTGAGGTTATATGGTGATTGCAACCTTTACACAAGAGTCTGTAAAAGTCAAAATAAGGTATTGCAGAAAATCATATATGTATTAATGCTGAAACAGCTGAACGACAAAGAAATCTCTGAGAAAACAGTTGAGTTTCATACAGTGCATGCTGTAAAAAGTGATAAAAACAAGTATCATTGCAGCAGTAATGAAAATTGGATTCAGTTCGCAAAGTGCAAATGGCAAATGCTGATCAAAACAAATGATGGGTTTGATTCTCACAGCTTACTGTTTGACTTTGAGCAAGTCACTTATTCAGGTATTGCTCCCAGGCCACCCATGAAAATGAATTCTGTGTCCAGTAGGTCTACCTGATTATTATTATTTTTATTATTATTATTATTATGACATGAGTGCTGTGTTTAATCTTGATACAGGGGCTGAATCCAATATAATGCATGAATCTATAAATCTTTTAAATAAGGTGTACAAGGTTTATAAGTGCCTTTGATACATTCTGGACATGCACTGAAGCCTGTTGGATAGATTTGGTTAGACTGTTAGTACAAATATAACAAATGCAGTTTAATGTTGCAAGTAGTATCCGTACAAAATCAACTAAAGCAACCAAATATTTTAGGTTACAACTACTGGGAAACAGGATGATCAAAATAATTCATGTTATGCAGTTACAGAATTATTTACTAGTTGGTACAAATTATAATAGAAGTAAAGCCAAAAGTCACAGCTGTAACTCTGATAATGCTGAACTGTCCCAAAGACTAAATAAACATCTGCCATATTGTAATGTTCAGTGACAAAGAAATTCAACTAGCACAACAAATTGCATTTTAGGAATAAAACAAGTCAATTACTGTATCACATGTTCAGGTACATGATGGAAGTAAAAATACTTTGCATCAACATGATTTCAGAAGAAAAGACATTTCAGAGCAAATATGCATGTCGCTAACGATACTATCGCTTATATAATTAGCAGGTGCAGTAAAGGAATCTATAATTAGTAGTTCACTATAAGTTCAAAAACATAATTCTCGGTGATCTCAATGCATGCTCAAAGTACGAATGCCATTTTGCAGAAGTACTCCGATTTGTTTCAAAGTTTGGATTGTCTGTAAGGTTAACACTAGATTAATATTTTGTCTGAGGCAATACCAGTTATTTGTGTTCTGAGAAGTATTCCTCTTGTGCACACAGCTATAAGTGAGCAAGACATGAAGGGCATGGAAGTTATTGCAATCATAGTCAAGCAAACTGAACTGACTGAATGAGAAAACAGCATGGCAACCAGCTTGAAGCAGACAAAAATGAGGATATATACTGTAGATCTGCACCACATTTAAACAAATGAATCAACATAGAACACTAGGCACTTTAGATAATTGAAAAAGAAGTTGTAATAATGGCTAATACTTTCTTTTCTCTTCTTGTTTCTGACAAATTAAGCTAGATGAACAAGTTCCAGTAGGTGCCCAATTAACATGTCCAGATTTGAAAGGTTATCATTTGGAATATCTAACTATATATATCCTACCTTTAAGTTTAACTCTCTAATTCTACCTTCCCACTACACTTACCTTTCCCTTTTCCTACTCCCCCCCCAAAAAAATTGAGCTGTATTGTTAAATATTTGTAACTGTATAATTTTTCTACATGCTAATGTTCCATTGTTGCTGTATTGTGCTTTTTTACAACATATGTGCTGTTTAGATAGTTTTCTGTATTATTTCACTTGCTTTATAAGTAATTGTTTCCTTACAAATTCATGTAATGATCTTTATGTAACTTTAAGCTTTTCTCCCCAGGCCTCCACTGAAAATGGGTTTCAAGCTCAGTGGACTTTCCCAGTCAATAAATAAATAAATAAATCTTCAATGTTAAAATGATTCCAGGCTGCTATTGCAAAAATGATGGAATGGATAGATGATGTAGTCATTATAATTGTTGATATTCTAGTCTGTGCAGATATTAAACAAAAATGTGAGTTGCATGCAGTGGAACTACTTGACAAATTTACTCATTACAACCGAGTGCACCTGGAAGCGTTTATACAGTTAACTCCTACTGACACCTCTAGCTGTCAAATATTGCTTGTTTATATTTGCATTAATAATTCCAAAACCATGTTACATACAAGGTATCAGAAAATTTCATCTTAAAGCGTACATGATGGCAAATACAATTGTATAGCTGTTTGACCTCTATCTAATGCAGCTAAAGAGAGATTGAATATCATTTGTATACTGTTTATTTGTATTGTAATAATTTTCATATTTCTCTAAATATCTCAACATTCAGATAATGCAGACAGAACTACATAGCCTCACATGAAATCTCACAGCTGTATGAAGAAAATCTTGCTGGCAGGATGAGTCTTGCTTAAACAGTTGCTGAGATATCATAAGCCATTAATACAAGATTACAAAATGAATATCCACTGCCTTTATTTTGGCTTCTAAAACCTAGTTTAAAGCATCAGACTTAATAAAAGTCACCAATGTAAAGATTAATTTATCCTGGATAGTTTGCCATTTCCTAGTAACATTTATAATTCCAGAGATGTGAATATTTGTTTGAACTATAAGGCAATAACTTAATTTTTTTAAAGGCTCAAGACACACCCACTGGGAGCTAAAGGTACACATTCAAATGAGCTGTACTGGAGGGAGTGAGTTAAGACAAAGAGCTGAAAAAGTATTTCTCAGATATGTCAGGTACACGGTGTCTTGATTTACATCAACTTAAACCTAATGTTGACAAAGATAAGGCAACTGCAAATGCAACTGCAAATAATAAAAAAAAAGAAATTAAGTCGTATGCATTTTTTATGCATGGTTCAGTATCTTTCCAAGTGCATATCTAACAAGTCAGATGTAACAGTACCACTCAGGATGCTACTTGAGCATGATGTAACATGGTTTTAGTCAACAAGCAGGATGAATCTTTTAAATTTTTTGACATATGGTTACTACAATACCTACAATTATAGGTTCATAGGTTGGTACTAGGCTATCTGCCCGAAGGCATTTATAAGCCTAGCCAGAATGTGTTGACTTTCACCGCCCCCTTAGGTTAGTTCCCTGTGCCTCTGTCCAGCAGAGCCACTGAAGTAATCCTTGAGGTAAACTTTCTGTTTCCCATCCACTCATCAAGGTTTCTTTTGAAGAGGGTTAGCAAGGAGCTCTGCCTAATGTAGATTGGGATCTTGTTCCAAAGCATGGGAAGTCTCTGGGACAGGAATCTATCCCTCCAGCATGTCGTATTTATTGTTGTGATCAGGTTTAGATCCCTAGAGTGTGTGGCTTGAGGGGATAAGGTTTTCTTTAGGTGGAGCATGTCCATCAAATCTGGGTTGGACATGGCCTTGTATCTCAGGCAGAGATCACCTCTGAGTAGGCGGTATGCAACCAAGTACAACTGGAGTTTCTTCAGTCGAGCTGCATAGGGCATCTGTTTGAGGCCAGTGATCCTCTTGGTGAGGTACTTTTGTGGTCTTTCCAGCTGTTGCAGGTGTCTTGTAAAGTACATCCCAAATGGGGCATTATACTCTATGATGGGTCTGATGAGTGATGAGTAGAGGGGCACAATGACCTCTTTTGATCTGGATGCAAACCCTTTTGTGATTAGGTGGGCCACGTAGAAGGATTTTCTAACCACTTTGGCAATTGATTATCAAAGGTGAGATTAGTATCTACTTGGGTCGCCAGATCCCTTATTACGTCTTACGTATTTAGGGGACTACCACCTATGTGGTAGTTTGTGGGTACTTTGTTTTTTCCAAAGGGGATGACTATGCACTTTTTGGCATTTAGCTTGAGGCCATGATTTTGACACCAGGTATCCGTCTCAGTGAGACCCTTTTGGAGGATGTCTGTGTCAGCTGGAGAGTCAGTTATAGCCCCTAGTTTGCAGTCGTCTGTGAACTTGGTCAGCCATAGCCCTCCTGTGCCTGCCTGTACCTCTGAGAAGTATACGCTGAACAGGAGGGGTCCTAGGATTGAGCCCTGGGGAATGCCACTTGTAACTGGTTTAGAGTCGGACCTAGCTCCCGCAACTCTCACCATGTGGGTTCTGTCCGTGAGCCAGTTGGCAATCCATCTTGTGACGTAGGGGTTTATGTTCAGGCTGGTGAGCTTGTCTATAATACCAGAATGGGGAACGGTGTCAAAGGCCTTAGCGAGGTCTAGGTAGGCTGTGTGCACCACCTTTCCCTCATCTATATCCTTGGTAACTGTCTCAAAGAAGTCCACCAGGTTTAGGAGGCATGATCTGCCCTTAACAAAGCCAAACTGGGTAGGGTCCAGTATTTGGAGGTTCCCAATGTCTCTGTTAATAAGTTCCATGAGGATGCACTCCATAGCCTTGCAGACCAAGCTAATCAGGCTTATAGGGAGATAGTTCCCGGGGTCTGTTGTGGCTCCACCTTTGTGGAGCGGAATAACCGTTGCTGTGTGCCACTCTATGGGTATGTAGCCTGTGGAGAGGCTGAGTTTAAACAGTGTGTTTAGGTGAGGGGTTAGTTCATCTTTGAGCTCGAGTAGGACGCAGCCTGGGACACCGTCCGGTCTCATTGATGCTGTGTTTTTGGTGTTGGAGAGGGCTGTTTTAACCTGATTGTCTGCGATTTAAATTCTATGATATGTCATTACATTCTAGTCAGGGACAGGAATTGAATGATTTATGTAATGTTGCTTAGGTCATATGATATACAGCAATATATGTGAAGTTTAATGTTTGTTAATGTTAATTTAATACAATTTCATTACTTTTGTAAATTTGCCTATGTCACAACTGATAATTCAATAAAGGTGTTGCTAGTTTGCCCATCTTGTGGTTAGGGAGAACATTCTGGCTTTCCCCTTGGATAATACCTAGTGGAAACATTGAGTACTGTATCTGTAGAATATGAGCATGACAAGTGCACTTGCTGGGGAAGCCCGTGTGCTGAGGCATTCTTTGCACAACAAACTGCAACCAGGTGAGATCAAAGAAGACAACACAGGAAGTGGGAGCTCCAAGGGGGAGGAGAGGCTGCACCACAGGACCTGGAAACACACATTTTATATATATATAATATATATATATATATATATATATATATATATATATATATATATATATATATAGATATAGATATGTGGGTCTACCTGAAAACGCCAAAATCGCAGATTGCCAACAACGACAACACCAGAAGATCAACAACGGAGAAGACTGACAGTTGAGAATCCCAACGCTGAGAACACTGACATGTTAAGGTAAGTGTGTGATAGGGACGGACGTTAGGGTCAGGGTGTGGGTAAGGTAAGCGTGTGATAGTGACGGACGGTAGGGTAGGGTGTGGGTCAGGTAAGTGTGCAATAGTGACAGAGTTTAGGTTTAGGGGTGGGTTAAGTGAGTTAGGGTTAGGGTGCAGGTAAGGTAAGTGTGCGATGGTGACGGACTTGAGGGTTAGGGGCGGATTAAGTGAGTTAGGATTAGGGTGCGGGTAAGGTAAGTGTGCGATAGTGATGGACCTTAGGGTTAGGGTTTGGATTAAGGATAGTGCATAGATAGTTGTGTATGTAAGGTTTAGTGTAGGTTTGTAAGGTTTTTGGTGTGCTTGTGTTGTGTGTGTGTTTTTTGGGAAATGTATTTGTTTTGTTGATTGTCGGGATTTTGGTTTGTCGGGCATGTGAAGTTTCGTGTTTTTGAACTTTTTTTTTTCATTTTTATCGTGTCGGTTATTTCGTTGTGTGTGTTTTGGCGTGTCGGTGTTATCAGGTAGACCCACACATATATATATATATATATATATATATATATATATATATATATATATAGGTTCCCTAGTAGAAACGTGAAGGTCCACTTACATGAATACGGAAACGTCGACACATATTCAGCGAACCGCGAAAACACCAATCATCCTGAAGCACAAAATTCGAAATGTCGAATCGTTATAGTTGGCCTTTCTGTGGTATAGCTCCTTAAGGTAAGTGTGCGATAGTTACGGACCTTAAGGTTAGGGTGCAGGTTAAGGTAAGTGCATACATGGTAGTATATGCAAGCTTTACTTTACGGTTAAAAATAGGGTTTTGTTTAGTGCATGTATGTGGTTTATTTATTTTGTTTGGGTAGGTAGTATGTAGCGGGTGATGGGGTTGGCCAACTATGATGATTCGAGATTTTGAATTTTGAGGTTTAGGACGTTCGGTGTTTTCGTGGTTCGCACAATAAGTGTCGCTGTTTCTGTACTCGCAAAAAAAGGAGTTTCATGCTTATAATGTAGATCCATATATATATATATATATATATATATATATATATATATATATACACACACACACACACACACACATATATGTGTGTGTGTGTGTGTGTGTGTGTGTGTGTGTGTGTGTGTGTGTAGAAAACATACAAACACCTAAAGCATATACAGGCATTAGAGTAATAATATTATTGCCTAATAACAGGAAAACTCTTGGAAAAAAATAAGTAGTCAAAAAAGTTAAGATATTAAAAAGCCATTCAATTTCACAGGCATAATGACAACATAAATATTTAATTATACCATGTAGTCACTTGATACTCTTCAACAATGTCAGTACTACTTTAATGACCTTTACTCCAAGCATTGACCTTTACTCCAAGGCGCATGCACTGGTACAGGCACAAATTAATAAAAGCACAACAGTAGTCGGTGATGCAAAATATTGCATGCCCAAAGTATAAATTGCAGCCTAGAATCAGCCAGATCATGGCATCATGTTATACCAGAGAAATAACAGAATATGCATTCTGCTCTATCTAATGAGTGTTAGTCTAAGAATTCTATGCTGTGAAATACCACATGGCTGTGAAATAAAATGGTGTGGACTAAGGAAAGGAATAGAAGGTTGTACATGAAGCAGCAGAACAATGCAGAATTTTCTTGAGAAACCCTAAGATACAGATAAGAGAAAAACACTTCTAAATACTCAAAGTAGAAGGAAGCGAACTAGCAAAAATGAAATAGCATGTCTTAGCAGTTCCATGGGACATGCAAGCACAGCTGTGTACTACATCTGTAGACTGGCTGGCCCAACCAAATATGTGTGCAGTTTTCGGATATCCTATAGCTGACATATCACCAGCTGAGGATAATGCTGTTTAGCTGTGTACAGTGTTGATACGCCTTGTTAGATGTGTGAGGAATGCTACACTAAAAGTCTGCACTGAATTGATAACTCTGTCCAGTGGGGGGTTTGAAATCAGATAATAATAAAAAAAGCAATTGAGAGATTACATTACTGAACACAAGAGAAGAGTCCTCCTTTACTCAGTAGATAGATTAGGCATACTTTTAGTCTTTTTTAGGATGAAGGCAGCAAGCTGCATACTTTGACACCAAAAGCAAACATGAAAAAACAAATGTGAAACGTTTATGAAAAGCAAAGTCTCAGATGAGAACATGGCAGAGGTACAGGTGCAGCATGTATTGTATCTTCCGGGACAGCTGTTGTACAATGAAGCATGACAATCTCTCTACATAAAGGAATGTCGTCATAACAAGTTCACAGATGCTCAGACAGCACAATATCTTGCATTTGTGGTGCAGAAGGCCTACGATCCACTGTGACCACCACTGGAAAGACATCTCAATCTCTTTTGTAAAAGAAATAGAACCTGTTGGTGGGGTAGGCTTGCATCACAGTGAATATCAATTGAGTTGAACTGTCTTCAACTCCACATAAAAGTACTACTCTTACTCCATTCAAATGTGGTTAAACATGCAAATGTCCCAACGTATCCTTGTTCAGCCCATTTCTAAGTTCTTCATATGCAAACATATAAGGGCTAAAAGTTACAATGGGAATATAATGCTAGGCATCTTAATATTCTCTCAGATTAATAGCCTGCTAAGTATTTATGAACCTAAAATCAGAATGTGAATGCTTGTAGTAGAGACAGACATTACAACACTATCACAGGTAGATCACCAGCATGTGGGACCAGGTTTGTGGGTGGACAAATGTTATAACTACAGGCCTCAGTGCCTCAGATAGTGTGATCATTGATGAGCTGCTCACTGGGCAGTAGCTGGTGGTGCCACTGAAGGCTGCACTCCATCTAAGAGAGTTATGCATCTTATGTGATAAGGGAGATGGCCATGATCCCATGTGTCTAAAGTGTATCATGTTTTCATAATAGTCTTATATACTGTACCTAGCCACAACAAGCATGTCTATAGGAATACAGATACCCCCACATGTATTTCAGACCATAATCAGATATCTGTGTATTGTGCATGCTATATGGAGTCATTGTATTCGTCACACATTGTCCTTTTATTTAGCTCTTTGTGTTACTACTTTTGCTTTCTATACTGTAAAAGGTACAGCACACTTGTGGGTTGTGGTTAACATGTGTGATGTCCCAGTAGCATGCTTTGTATACACCCTGTTTACCTGAAAGTGGTGATGTACTTCCTGAGTCTTGCACATGTTGATATTACTGTTGTCCATTTGGCTAGGAATGGATGCATGGCATGCACTAGCAGTACAACATAGGATCATAGGATCATAGGAAGTTACTAGGCTATCAGCCCTGAGGCCCTTACAAGCCTAGCCATGAAATTAGCTCATGTTGTGACAAGTCAGAACCTGATGCCCCCCCCTGTCCAGCAGGGAAACAGGTGGAATCCCAGGGGTGTATTTTCTGTTTCCCATCCAGTTATCCAGGTTGCACTTAAAAAAGGTTAATGAGGTACTCTGCTTGACATAGAGATGGAGTCTACTCCACAGAAGGCAGAGTCTCTGGTACACATCTGTGCTGCCAACTAGTCCTATTGATGATACAGACAAGGATGAGGTCCCACGTGCGGATTATTCAAGTGGAGCTTGACTTACGGATATGCAGCAGTCCCATCAAGGTGGGGCCTGAGATTGCAATGTATGCCAAACAGAGGTCACCTCTGAGGAGCCTGTATGAGACTGAATAGAGGGATAGGGCTTTTAGTCTATCTGTGTAGGGTAGATCCTTGAGGCCCTGGGTTCTCCTGGTGAGGAACCTCTTTGGTCTCTCCAGCTGCTGCATGTGCTTTGTGAGGTACATGCAGAAAGGGGCACTGTACTCAAATAATGGGTCTTATAAGGGAAGAATACAGGAATGTTATGACCTCCTTGTCCCTGGATGAAATACTCTTACTAATGAGATGGGTCAAGTAGAAACTTTCCATACAACGCAGGCAATATGGTGGTCAAAAGTCAAGCTTGCTATCAACCTGGGTGCCCAAGTCCCTCATGACTGATTGAATGCTTAGGACCTTGTTATTATTGTAATAATTTGTGGTGATGATGCATTTTTTGGCATTCAGTTTGAGGCCATGTTTCTGGCACCAGTCATTTGTTTGGGTGAGACCCTCTTGGAGGATGTCCACATTACTTGGGGAATTGATGACAGTGTCCAGTTTGCAGTCATCTGCAAACTTGGTCAGCCATAGCCCACTGGTTTTGGCCTGCACTTCAGAAAAGTAAATCCCAAACAACAGAGGCCCCAAGGCTGATCCCTGGAGTACTCTGCTCATTACGGGTCTACTGCTTGAGGTGGCTTCTCCTATTTTGACTAGGTGGGTTCTCTGAGTGAGCCAGTTTGCTACCCATCTGGTAAAATACAGATTAATGCCTAGTTGAGAGACAGTTTATCTATTATATCCAAGTGGTGAGTAGTATCAAAGGCTCTGGCTAGGTCAATCTAGGTGATGTGCACTGTCTTCCCCTCACCCATGGCCTTGGTGACTGTCTCAAAGAAGTTGACCAAATTTAACAGGCATGAACTCCCCTTGATGAAACCAAACTTTGTGTGATCAAGTGTTTGGAGGTTGCTAATGCCCTTGTTAATGAGGTCCATGATAATCTGTTCCTTGGCTTTGCAGATCAGGCTAGCTAGGTTGATGGGTCTATAATTTCCTGGATCGGTGGACACTCTACATTTGGGCAAAGGGATGACAGTGGCTGTCCTCCACTCAGCTGGGATGAAGTAGGTATTCAGACTTTGGTTGAATAGGGTGCCTAATGGTGCTGCAAGACCCTGCCTGAGTTCATGTAGGATGCAGCCTGGGATCTTATCAGGTCCCATGGAGGCTGTATTTTCTACCTTCGAGAAGGCAGAGATGACTTGATCCCTAGAGTTAAGGGGAGGGGGGCAGGTGCTGGGGATGTCCTGATTTACTGTTGGGGGAAAGAGGGGTGAAGTTTTCACTGAACCTGTCTGCTAGCAGTTTGGCTATATCTACAGCGTTTGTGTATGTGGTCTTCTTGACCACCAGTTCTGAGAAGATCTGAGTACTTACCTTGAGATTGCAGACATATGTGAAGAAGACCTTATGATTGTCTTTAGTAGATGTGGCCAGTTTGGACTCAAAGTTTGCTTTGGAGGATTTCACTAGTGCTCTTGTTTGCTTGTTTAGGCTAAGGCAAGATTGCTTCCAATTAGGCACCTGCTCCTTCTTGGTCCTGGACAGCAATGTTTTCCTTTTATTATAGAGCTTACTTATTGCAGACATCCACCGGACAGGTTTACTCTTCCTTGAGGTGGGTGATTATGTCCTGTCAGCTATTCCTTATTCCATGCAGCTATATGAATGTTCATATAGTACTTTGATATAGGTTTGGACATGTATGCCAGTTCCTATGGAGTGGGGAGGGGAATGTGAAGCTGTTTCTACCTTCCCTCAGTAAGTTGTAATCAGCTTTGGAGAAGTTTTTCTGTTTGACCCTAGCTAGAGGGGTCAGGGGGAGATGGTGACTTGGAATGTGATTGCTTTGTGGTGGATTATACCAGGGAGGATGACACTGTAAAGATGCTGCACTGGTTACTCATGTTGGTTAATACCAAGTCCAAGATACTATCACCTCATGTGAGGTGTTGACCAGCTGGTCCAAAGCATTTGCATTGACAAAATCAAGGAATCTCTACGCATTTGTGTTTTGGCATGAGTAGTTCTTCCAATCAATGACTGGATAGTTAAAGTCGCTCAGGATCAGGGTAAATGGTTGACTCTTGATAGATTCGAAGAGGTCCAGATAGGTGGAGTAGGCATCTTGAGTCAAAGATGTGGGCTGTAGCTAGGTATGATTTGAATAGGAGTCTTGTCAATGGTTAACTGAACCTGGAGTGTCTCCTGTGTATCATACTGTTTGACCACCCTAGAGGTGTGTATATCTTTAATATATATTGCAACTCTACCACCTTTTGCTTTGCTGTCCACAGTTTGGGGTCTTAATGTATAACAGGATGAGTAACATGGAATTGCTGGGGTGCTCTAAACAGCTTTGAACTGGGTTTCTGTGACTGCACAAATGTCAGCATCTTCCAGAGTTAACAATGCTTGCAATGAGTGTAGTTTTGTGTTTAGACTCCTGGCATTTAGCAGCATGACCTTTAATTTGCATTTTGACGAAATTTTCATGTTGGTAGTTTTGACCTCATGGCATTGCCTAAAAAAGGCACTCGGGGGAGGCAAGACTCTTTGCCAAAAGCCAGAAGCCCAAGGGAGACCTATGCAGGCCATCTCTGGTAAAGCATCATGGTCTGTCAATCATGTCTTCCCAGGCTGTCAGGTACTGGATCCCCTTGGAATGGCATGAGAAACTAAGCCAATTGTTAAAGTCAATTATTTTCTGTTTGTATTGAGGCATCTTTCTTGGTGATGGTAAAATGCTGCTTAAGGCTAGGAACATGCCTGCCTGGGACACATATTTAGTGAGCTCAATCAAGTCTCTCTTCATATAGTCCATGGAGGTATATCTCAAATCATTCACACCAACATGGACTATGACAGCCATAATAGTGCCTGTTGTTGAGAGACTTGAATGCATGGGTGATATGGAGGATTCTGGCACCTGAAAAACAACTAACCGTGACTTTCTCCTTATCCAGCCTGGGGAGGGGCACATCAGTGTGTCTCACAATGGAGTCTCCTATGACTAATATGTTGGGTTTATGTTTAGGTCTTAGTGGCTGTGAGACACAGGTGTGTGGACTATGTGTGGTATGTGGTGTGGTGGGCAGTGTTGTTCATGTGTATTTTTGCCTCGGAGGTCTGTTTTATTTGGGAATGTCTTTGTTGAGGACCTCTGCATATGTGGTTGTGTGTTGTGTAGGTGTGGGTGGTATTTGAGGTGTGGCATTTGTGCTGACAACCTTCTCAGTGCCAGATATACTGGCTTGTGAGGGAGAAAGCATAGACTCTAGGTTCTTAAAGTAATTGCATCTCTCATAAATTGTGTTCCTAGGTCATAATAGTACAGGGATCTTTGTGTACATGAGGCAGCTGCTACACTGTCTCAGGATGCCCATATTAACCAGACTGGCAGGAGAAACTGTAGGAAATTGTCTGTCCATATTTGTCAGAATCTGAAGGAAAGTGGCCAGAGAGCACTAAGGGTAAAGGGTGGAAGGTCTAAGAGGAGTATCACTAGGCGATCACACAAGTACTACTAAGGGAAAATTTGTAGCTGGAATACCTTGCAATGGGCTAAAAGTAGTGCAGTTGCAGTGTGTGATGTGCAAACAAGCCCAAACCAGCTTAAATGCAGGGTTTAAATTGCACCAGACAAAGTCCAGGCAGCCCTGCAACTCTCACTAGCAGAGGAAATAGGCCCTTACCAACACAAGATGGCTGCCAGAAACTGAGATGTTAAACACAAGATGGCTGCCAGAGACACAGAAGGCAAAATCAAACAGCTCTGGATGCAGCAAACCTTGTATCCAGACTATGCTACTCAATTTAAGGGTGACAACACAGTAAAACTCACAGAAAAGCACAGATTAACCACTTACAGCCAAAAACATACAGTTAAACAGTAATAAAATGCAGTTAAATAGCAATGAAATACAGGTAAACAGTAATAAAATGCAGTTAATCAGTAAATTGCTTTAAAATAGTGCAAATGTAATAAATTAGCTCACAATCACAATCACAATGGTGAAAAACAGCTCGGATAAAGCAGCAATTTAGTAGAATATCGTCATCAATTTAATCAGGCTACCAACAAGCAGTAATAAATGCAGCAAAGTAAATACAGTTGAACACCTAAGTACAAGCAGCAAAATGAAGTAGGAAGAGGTACAATATTTTTTAAGTATAGAATGAGGAGACAGAAGATAATTCAAGGTTAAGAAGCTAAAGGGGTGGGCCTTCACAACACACTGTACTCAGTAGAATGAGCTGATGCAATGGGTGGGCCTTCACAACTGATTTCACTGTACTCAGTAGAATGAGCTGATGTAATGGGACTTGGGAGGAGCGTCCAGTATCAGTTTTATAGTAGAGGTGGGGAACTCCAAAGCCACCAAGCTTTAAGACCACAACAACAGTTGAGTGGGTGGGTGGGGATACAATATCAGAACAGATGTAAGGATTCAATTCAGTAAGCTTAAAAAACAGTTTCACAGTTTAAAAAGATATGTAACAAATATTGTTTTAGTTAATCAGATATGCAGAAAACAGTTGCAAATAAGCACTTATATTTTGTCACAGCAGGTTTAAAGTGTACCAGGAGAAGATGAGGCTCTGGGTGAGGGTCCTTCTGGTCCCACAACAAAGGACATCACTTTAGTGTCCCATAATGAATGCACACATGCCACAGGATGGAGTCCCAGATATGCAGGATATCTTGCTGAACTACATAGTATATGAACTTAAGTTGCTTATAACTGGCATTGTGAGGTCTGATATGGTGGCCAGAAATGTTACGACAGTGAGACTCTATGCCAAGCTCTTCTGAGGGTGACAGTGATGTTTCCATGCTTCCATTCTAGCACCATGTGAGCCATAACTTCCTCATCTAGCTCCTGGTACTATGCCATAATCTAGTGCCCCTCCACACCAGGTTAAGGGAGCAAAAAAAGCCTTCTAATTCAGGAATTTAAAATCTCTAGCATGCTGCTTGCTACAAGTGTAGCAAGTCACCAGCTACAATATATGTTACACACAAAGAGCTGAATCATTTCATTTCTGACCCCAAAAGCAGTATCTGCATTAATTGCTGTACTGGCATTCAGAAATGAATATCAGTAATATAGGTTAGTATTTGCTGATCATGCCCTCTAACACTTTGCACCCAGGGTGGCTGCCCCCTTTGCTCCCAGCTATGCTACTGAGCCCCCTAAATGCAGAAGCTGCCAAACAAAGGGACATGTCAGTTATAATCACCAATGATCTTTACACCTCATGCAAAGAATCCTCCCTTATTCAGTATGCCGACGACTCCACACTTATATCCATCTCAAATAACATTCCTGAACTACACTCCCTGACCCAACAGGCCCTACTATCCACTGAACAATGGCTCTCTCACAACCTATTGATACTAAATCCCAAAAAGACCAAACTCCTACTTTTCCTTCCCCGTTCTCTTTCTCATCACAAAACCTCCTTTTTTATTACATCTTCTAACAATACAAATATCCAACCTGACACCCACACAAAACTCCTAGGGGTCATTATCGATGATTAACTCAAGTTCAACCTACACATACTCCAATGTATAAAAAAAAAAAAAAAAACAGAAACTAGGTCTGGTATATCGGAACAAAAAATTCCTAACCCCTAAATCTAGACTTACCCTGGGCCAGGCACTCCTCCTCCCCTCCCTCTTATACGCCGCCCCAGTTCTTACCAATATCCAGGCGTCCACTCTAAACAAACTGCAACAGACTTACCATAAAATAGCCAGATTCATTACTAACTCCCCATACAACTCACACCACTGCATTTCTTTAAACTCTCTTCAATGGCTTGAACTTCCCCAGTTTCTGCTCTTATCAATTTCATATGCTACACTCTATTCTTTATAAACCCTCCTTCTGTCCATCTCTATCTTCCTTAGTCTCCATCTACATCCCATCCTGGACCCTCTGTACTTCTAACCAACAATTACTTGATATCTACCACCCAAAAAGGTCAGTAGGCAAACTACTCTACAAACACTCCCTTGCCCATGCTTGGAACAAACTTCCCCTTGACTTACATTCAATCTCCCACACCTCACACTTTAAAAATGAACTAAAAGCTTATTTTCTCAATTCCAGAACCTGCCCTTGCCATGACCCTATCTAGTCTTCCTTCCCTTTATGTACCCTCAAAAGGACCATACTTAGTACCTCATTACACCTCTCTCTCTCTCTCCAAGGTGTCTACTATGCATTTGCACAATTTTATACAAATAAAAAAATGTTCATTGGTGACCTATTGAACTATATCAATGTAAAATTGTTACTTAGCTTCTTTTTAATGCAACTTTAACTTTATGCATGTATCCCAACATATGTGAATCATTTTGCTATAACTGCTATTATATCAATATTGTTTAAAATTGTACTTGTTTTAAAATGTATTACTGGAGCTTTTCTCCTCGGTTCTCCACTGAAAATGGGCCACAAGCCCAGTTGGACAAACCCAGTTAACAAATGTAAATAAATAAATAAATAAATAAATAATGTTCAAGGGTTTTTGGGGAGCCATCAGATGCTACAGGTAGGCCTGTTCCCCTGCAGCTTAGTGTCTACTTATTCAGTCCATTGAACACATATCCAGGCAGATAACAGAATCTCAGGGAATTATGATGCAAATGGTATAGGATCTCTCACATATGACTCATAAACTCCATGAAGGTACTGATGGTGCTAAAAAATAAATACCATCATGAAGTGATGCCATGCAACTATATTAATGGGAAGTAATGGATGTCATGCAGGAACACAATAAAGAAATGGTTTCTGTGGCACATTTTGTCTAGTATGCATAAAACATCTTTGTTGACACAGAGATACCATCTGGAGTTGCTGTAAACCATGTATGACAGTAGTAGGCACTTGGCATCTTTTACATGAGACACCCAGTTATGTTGTGGCATGTTGCAGGTGTAACGCAGATGCACACGGATGATGATATGGTGAGTCACAGGTTATTGCTGAACACTGGAAGAGGTGATATAACCAGTCCACCAGACATTCCTGTAAGCCAAATGATGCTGCAGAATGGGGATTTGCATTTTTTATTGCATCGACAGCATGAATATCCACACTGAGATCCCACGCTGATGCATGTCACTGTAACATCCCCCATGTGATAGGCAGTGTCTGGAGAGAGCACAGTGGACCCTGTTTTAGCAATTTACCTTCTCTGGATTTTTCAAAAATCTGGCTAATCCTCTACTATATGTCATGGCCATGCCCCACAGTACTACTGAAGATAAACATTTTATGACAGATGAAGCTCAAGTTTAAAACCAAGATGTTTATAAGAGTCTGTGAATTCAGTTATGTTGTAACATGCTAGCATTATTTTGTAATATTGATATGTGATTGTGGCTGATTCTGATAGCTGTTGTGGGCTTTCTCTAACTCCACTGTGTTGGTTTTAGAGGGATTCCCTATTAAGTTGTTGGCTATGAGAAGAAAGTTCCTTATCTGTGTAAGGCTTTTTGTAGAAATGATTGTGCATTTGTTGCTGATATTCCTGATTTATAAAGAAGTATATGATCAGCATATAGTGTAATTTGATGTTGTTGAACAGTAGTCAGATAATTTACAAAAATTGATGAGAGGATCTTAGAACTGTTTTCACTATTAACTACTGATGAACATAAATGTCAG
This sequence comes from Protopterus annectens, assembly GCF_019279795.1. Taxonomy (NCBI): domain Eukaryota; kingdom Metazoa; phylum Chordata; order Ceratodontiformes; family Protopteridae; genus Protopterus; species Protopterus annectens. The sequence goes on from NC_056743.1 coordinate 1,424,426,367, forward strand.
TATTAAATGAACCAGTTACTGGGAATTTCAAACAAGCCTAACTGGGAAAGCTTTCTCAGAAAGGAGTAATCTGTAAAGTCAAATACCCATTTTAAGACACTCAAGCTCATCCATCATTGAATAAAGATCTGCTTAAACCCTTAACTGGACTGGGTTTTTTTTTCCTTCTGGAAAGATTTTATTTATTTTTGCTAGTTTGTCTTAGTTAGCTGCGGCCATGATCCGGCCTTATGAGCAGTTATCCTTTTTCCAGAATTTATCATGTACAAGACAGCGATGTTGTAGTAAATGCATGGGTGGCCAAGTGCAGTTACATCAACGGACCATTATGTCAAAATTTACTGACCTCTCACAAAGTTGCATAAGCATCAGTGGATGTTATTTTAAGTAAGAGGGGTCTGAGGTTGAACCCTTTTCACGAAGAGCACTGGGGTACTTGCCCACCACTTTACCAAGGGTCAAAAAATATTTTTTTTTAGATTAAATTTCAGTGAAATGTTTCATCATTGTAATATGACCTGACAGACTATACCATATCTGTTGCTATTCAAGTATCCCAAGGAGTTTCGGAGCACTACTGTTTATCACATGATCCTAAGTAGGATCTCAAAATATTACTTTTGTTAAACTGCTTTTGCAAACCATCTCAGTACATCAGAGCTTGCTTTGTTAGTGTTTCAGGGTGTTTTAGGTCACATAATACGGATAAAAGGGAATGGATTTCTTGCTTTGTAAGCACTTATCACACTTCTCTAATTTTGTTTGCAATGTCAGCAGTACTATTTCTCTCTGTTGCTCTGTCTCTCTCTCTACATATATATATATATATATATATATATATATATATATATATATATATATATATATATATATGTATATAAAATTTGACCACACTGAGGCATGCAGGGAGAATAGTTTCTCACTGTTTTGCACTGTTTATACTTCAGTTTTATCACACACACACACACACACACACACACACACACACACACACACACACACACACACACACACGCATGCGCGCGTGCACACACAAACACACACACACGCATGCATGCGTGAGTGCACATACAAACACACATGCATGCATGCGTGAGCATACACATACACACATACACACACACACACACACACACACACACGCACACGCACACACACACACACACACACACACACACACACACACACATACATGCACAGATATTCTTGTGGCATTGCTTAGCTGGTCTGGTTACCAAGGCTCAACTCTCCTATGAAATATAATATCAGGTCCAGTAGGCATAACAAATTCCAATAATTTAATATTTATTTTATTTTATTTTATTTTTTTTAACATTTGTTGTGACTAGGTTCCGACTAGGTTCCACAGATCCTGTTTTCAGCGAGGGCCCGAGGGCCACAAAATGCATGTGCATGTTGGAAGAATGAAGAATGAGTGTGCCCTTCCTTAGGGTGGGTGATGTAATCTCTCAGAAAATTCATGGACCTTTTGGGGAGGCTGGGAAGCTGCTGGAAGAAGGGGTAGTCCAAAGAGAATATGATACTTGATGTCTGTTTTTATCAATATGCAAAACATTGCAACTCTAAACTCTAAACCTAACCCAAAATTTACAGCTGAAATTGATGTACAAACAGTGCAAAACAGTGAGAAACTATTCTCCTTGCATGCCTCAGTGTGTGGTCTATGACTGTACACCCTCAGTTCATATATATATATATATATATATATATATATATATAGAGAGAGAGAGAGAGAGAGAGAGAGAGACATACCACTGCTGAAGTTGCAAAACAAAACTTTAGAGAATTGTGACGTGTTTAAAAAAACAAGAAATCCATTTCCTTTTCTCCATGTTACGTGACCTAAAACAATGAAGCACTTATGACAAAGCAAGCTCCAATGTGCTAAGATGGTGACAGTTTACAAAAACAACTTAAAAAAGTAATATTTGGAGATCCTACTTAGTAACATGTAATAAACAGTAGTGCTCCAAAATTTCATGGGAAACTTCAGAGGATATGATAAGATATATTTTGGAGACACAGAGCACATTGTGAGAAAGAGAAAGCTTATCCAAAAACAAAATTATGTCACTATGTCTGCCTCCAAAAAGTAATTTGCATTAGAATCCACTCTGTTGGTGTAGAGGGATATAGCCCTGACTATGATCAGGGTTCAATTAGCAGTTTTGGTGACTGACAGATGGGGAAGAATGAGTGTGCCTATCCTTAGGGTGGGTGATGACATGGGTGTCTCCTGTGAAAATCTCTTGTGGAGACTCGGGAAGCTGCTGGAAGAAGGGGTAGTCCAAAGAGAAAACAGGAGTGGAGCTACTGGAGAGATGGGGTGACACACCACAACATCCCCACTGCAAGCCCACCCCTTATATGAAACCATGTTACCTCATAGGAGGAGGATATGAGAAGGGCATACAAGAAAAACCTTCTGGATGGATGCAAAGATGGCTAAGTCCCCAAGATTCCCTTATGATCCACAACTGGCCCCAGCAATACCAGAGTAAGTCAGAGGGGAAGGAGAATAGCTGGAAGACCTGGAGTGGATGTGGAACACTGGGGAGAAGGACCAGTAAAAATGACAGAAGGAGACCAAAAAATGGATTAGAACAAAACAAGAATAACTTGCTCAGAATGCTGCAGGAACATTAGTATAGGACAGAACAGCAAGATAAGCTAAAATTATGGATTTTTTGAAAGTTTTTGGCTGTAGTGCTCCTTTGACGTGAAACATAAGTAACCTTTTGGTATCCTTATTTTCTGACCTTAATCATCAGTCAGAGTCCTAAATGACTAAAGATTGCTGCTACAACTATTATCCAAAAAAATCTCTTTTTTTTGGCCAGTCCCCTTACTGACCACCAAGTCTTGAGCCTCGCCCTCCCAATCTTGGCTGCTATATAGACCTGGGAATTCTACCAGGGAAATAGCAATACCGACCATTCATTCACCTGGGATGAGTCAAATGAGCCAGGAATGGAAACTGTTGTTCTCAAGCTGGGGTTCAGGAATTTCGTTGTAAGCCCTTCTATCGCTTATGCATAACTAGTGCATCCAAGGGGTTGACACACAATGGAAATTTGGGATATCCATGGCTCTGCATGCCATGTAATCATCTGGCCCTGCCTCCTCTTGTAGACAACTATCTTGGGTCATTCCAGGCTATCACAAGGGATTCTACTATGGAGACTGTTCCAGGGCATGTGGTCCCTAACCCTCCCCCTACAGAGATACAAACAGTCTAGGCTTAGTTATTCTTCCAGCAAGTATCTGAGATGTTAATTAAACTTTATTTACCTGGGTTGTATTCAGGGCTTTGTCCTCTATGTCAGGATGCAAAAAAACTCCCTTACCAGCTTCAGTAAGAAGCTAAGATCCCTCATAAAATCCTGCAAAGCTAGTTACGAAAATAAAATTGCCAAAACTTTCAAAGACAACCACAAGGCATTCTATAACGATGTCAAGAATCTAAATGGCAATGCTCATATCTGCTCTGAGCTACAACAAAATGGCATTAAATATACTGATCCCAAGGATATTGCCAATATCCTGGCAGATCAATTCAGTGCCAACTTCACGCCCTCTCATCCCCTAAACGGCCCATCTCAATACCAGAAAATTGCCAAAGTCCAGTAATAATAGTCACACAGGTAAAAAACACACTCTCCAAAGCTAATAATACAGCATCCATGGGACCAGATTACATCCTGGGCTGTGTACTACATGAACTACAAAATGAACTGGCACATCACCTAAGTGTCATGTTTAATCATAGCCTCACCTCAGGCTTCATGCCCACTGAGTGGTGCAATGTTACAATTATCCCACTCCACAAGGGGGGATACACCTTGGATCCTGAGAACTACTGCCCCATCAGTCTGACAAGCCTGATCTGCAAGGCCATGGAACATATTATCATGGAACTTATAAACAAAGACATTGGCAACCTTCAAACATTGTACCCCACCCAGTTTGGGTTAGAGAAGGGCCGATCTTGTCTCCTGAACCCAGGGTTGCCAGATTTCCAACCAGCCAGGTAGGGACAAAAAAAAGGTCTCTCACAGCAAGTGAAGACCAAAAAAAAAGGTCTTTCACGATTTCACGACAAGTGAAGACCAAAAAAAAGGTCTTTCTTTAATGCGGAACAGAGTTCCACATTAAAGAACAGTAGCTCTGCACTAAGCATGGAGCTTCTCGTGTTTAATGCAACACAAGTAGCTCCATGTTTAGCAATTTTTGATTGGCCCGTATGCCGGTATACGGGCCAATCAAAAATCGCTAAACACGGAGCTACTTGTGTTTAATGCGGAACACAAGAAGCTCCGTGTTTGGCAATTTTTGATTGGCCCGTATGCCAGGTATACGGGCCAATCAAAAAAAAAAAAAACAAACAAACAAAGCGGAGGCTGGCCGGGATTTAAACCGGCAGGGTGGGACTTGGGATCAGGCTGCTGATCTTGGGACAGTCCCGCCCAAATAGGGACATCTGGCAACCCTGCCTGAACCTGATTGACTTCTTCAAATCAGTCTCCAGAGCCATGCACAAGGGTAAGGTGGTCCACATAGCCTATCTGGACCTCGCCAAGGCCTTTGATACCGTCCCCCACTCTGGAATCATAGATAGACTTACTAAGCTGGGCATTAATCCCTATGTCACTCGGGTTTCCAACTGGCTTACTGACAGGACCCACACTGTAAAAGTAGCCAACTCCAAATCCATCTCCAGACAAGTGACAAGTGAAGTACCTCAGGGTTCAGTCCTGGGACTGCTCTTGTTTGGCATCTACTTCTCTGAAGTACAGGCCATCCCTAAGGGACTCTGGCTAACAAAGTTTGCAGATGACTGCAAACTGGGAGCCATTATTGAATCCCCAAATGATGTGGATACTCTACAAAAGGGCCTTACAGAAACAAATGTTTGGTGCCAGAACCATGGGCTCAAGCTCAATGCCAAGAAATGTATAGTTATCCCCTTTGGGAAAAAAACATGTACCCATGAATAACCACATAGGTAGCAGTACACTAAACACCGAAAGTGTGATAAGAGACCTAGGGACACAGGTGGACAGTGGTCTCACCTTCGATAACCACATCGCCACAACAGTCAGGAAATCTTTTTATGCGGTGCACCTCATCACTAAGGGCTTTTCATCCAGAAAAAAGCAGGTCATTGTCCCACTGTACTCATCCCTCATTAGACCCATTATAGAATACAATGCCCCATTTGGTATGTACCTCTTAAGACATCTGCAACTAGAAAGGCCGCAGAAATACCTCATTAAAAGAATCACAGGTCTAAAGCAGATGCCCTACGCTGACCATCTTAAAAAACTCCAGCTATACTCTGTCGCATATCGTCTACTCAGATGTGATCTCTGCTTAACATACAAGGTCATGTCAAATCCAGAGCTGTTGGACATGCTACACTTAAAGAAATCCCAATCCCTCAGAGCCACATGCTACAGGGATCTAAACCTTGCCATCACAATAAACAAAACATGCTGGAGGAATAAATTCCTGACCCGGAGACTCCCCAGACTCTGGAATAGACTGCCCATACATGTCAAGCAGAGCACCTCTTTGGCCCTCTTCAAAAGGTACCTTGATGATTGGATGGGAGAAAGGAAATTCACCCCGGGGATCACGTCAGTCACCCTGTTAAAGGGGTCCAAGGAAGTAAATAGTGTGGGAAGAAATAGCCAGGGAATTGTTAGGGCTAGGCTTGTATAGGCCCTAGGGCTGATAGCCTAGTACTAACCTATGAACTTCTGAACCTATGAATCAATGGTGGTAAGAAAAGCATGTTAAAATTATTAATGAAATGTGAAAGTGACATTAAAGTAAACTGTCAGCTAGCTATTATCAAGTATGAATTCTTAATTAAGAAATGGAGATTAGTAAACTGAAGAATAATAGCAAAGAGTCAAAACAGCTCATTGTCATGAACAATTAAAATGCCAGGAAATACTGATGCTCAGAACAAAAGGCATAAAAATGCTAAATGTGTTATGATTTTCAGAAATGTCCAGGATATTACTATTTTTGGGTCTATATTACATAAATGAAAATCCAAAAACGTGAACAACCTAAAGGTGGAAAATGCAGGGACTCAAACACACTATTGTGGGGGGCTGCACCCCCCCGTTAAATATATATATATATCAACTTCGAGATCGCACTACAGTGAGGAAAGGGAAAATATTCCAATCCTCACTGTACCGCAATCTCACAAAAAGCAGATCGAGATATGGCATTTCTAACCTTTAGGTCATTCGCTATTTTAAGCTTTCGGCATACTAATAGGAATCCACTAATTCTGTTAATAAAATAGCATTTGGAGCCCCTGTATCTACCAGCCATCTGTCTGATTGCTACAACTCTGCACTTTCATTCTCTATCCAGGTGAAAGACAATTGTACCACAGTCAACCTCCAGGGAGGTGGTTATTTATTTATTTATGTATTTATTTATTTATTCATGCTCTATTAACTGGTTTAGTCCTACTATGCAGATGGCCTCTTTTGAGGATAGATCCAAGATGGTATTCATACTGACTAAGAGAAATCTGACTATGGCACCTGGGAATTTCCCATAGTCTTTCTGATTACTGTACATGTATGTTTATCATTTCCTATTGAAGTGGTAGCTGGGAGGAGAAATGTGAACATCAACATGGAGGAAGGGGAGTGAGACAGAAAGAGAAAAGGAAGGTGGCAGTGTGGATTCAGATATATAATTTCAACAATTGTTTATGGAGGAAGAAATTATTACAGATATTGCAATGCAGGAAGAGTATAACCCTTCGTTCAGGAGGGGAACAGGATGGAATACTGCAGGAGATGTATCAGCACGATGAGTCAGAGGATGGACAGGCAGCATTGTTGGGAGAGATCATGGATAACTTTCAAGGAACTGACAGAATTGGGGATATGAGCGAGAACAGATGGAAAGAGATGAATAAGAGATGGCAGTAGTGAAATAGACATATGCAAGTTTAATGGCAAAAAGAGTGACATCAGAGGAAACAGAAGAGCAAAAACAAAGAGAAGATTTATAATAAGATTGCAATCAAAACATGAGAAAATACTTGCTACATATGATATTTGGTAGCTAAAGTAAAAGCATTTACTTGGTTGGGAAAAGAAACTGTGTGACATTATATTTAATATCGGTAAGGGAATGCCAAAATTTCTGAATGGTTGTGAAACAAAAGAAAAAGTTTACCTGTGGAATGACTATGTGGTTATTACACAAACTGTGGCTTTGAAAAGAGAAGAGACAATACAATTCAGAACTGACATTGAAAAGGAAAATTTAGAAAAATGTTTAAAGATGGTTTATTTTATAATGCACATGGAATAATACAACATAAAGACAATAGAAGGATATGGATTAGGGAGTGAGAATGTGCTGTAATATCAAAAATGGAAAATGATAAAATTCAGCATACTCACTATGCCATTAATATTTGTAGTCTGGAAGAAGTGCTGTGATATTGAGGGCAAAATAAAACATGTATTGTTTCTTATGGGGCAGATGGACATTTGATTGGGCAATGCGATAATAGAAGATGCCTGCAGTGTAGAAAAAGGGAGCATGTTGTAAAACTGTATTGCAGAATGTTACAAGTGTAAGAAACAAGGGTGGTTTTGGATGGATTGTAACGAAAATATTAATCTTATTTCTCAGGAAAATAAAGTTGAAGTAAATGAAAGTGATTATGAAAATGTAAGTGAAATTAATTTGTGGAGGATAATGAGGAAAAGGCAGTATTAGCGGGAGGTCAAAGTGAGAGGAAAGGGAGGGACAGGAGAAGAAATTCAAAAGGGATTTTCTTTAACAAGATACAACAAATAGGAAGACTTGCAGAGTGATGAATGAGAAAGCATAAGGTGGCATTCAAATTAAAGGAAGGAAAGAAAAAGGAAGATTAAAGAAAGCACTTTAAAAGAGAGAAAAGATGGAACAGATGGTTTAACGCTAGTTTTCCTTAATGTAAACAGTTTGGTTCACAATGTAAAAAGTTTATTACTATATCAATGGTGTAGTAAGATAGAGACAGGTTTAATTTTCTAATGGATGTAAGAGTTCTGAGGAAAGGGGCAAAACAATTTGAAGTTCCAAGAGGGAAGAAAATTGCATGGAACTTTGTGGCGGAAAGATGTTCAGGAAGACATATGTATGTATACATACATATATATATATATATATATATATATATATATATATATATATATATATATATATATATATATATATACGGCCTGATTCAGCCTAAGGCAACTTAGGCAGCTGCCTGAGATCTGATGCTGGCTGGGGCACCTGATCACATAAAAAAATAAATATTTATTCCTAAACAATTAATTTAAAAAATATTAAGATAATTTCCTGCTGTGTCCAAACTGTTGTTAAAAACAGGATTTCATTTTCCATGTGCAACAGCTCCAGCCTCTTTCATTGGCTAGAGATGGCACACACACACAGTGCAAATGAGAAGACTAGAAAACTAGCAAGTGATTTTATTTCATGTGAACAGGAGATAAATTCCTTTCAGCATTATGAAGGAAATATTTGTGTGACTTAATTCCTGCAGCTCAGAATGAGAGATTGATTGAATTTCTACTGTATGGACAAACCCTTTTAGCTCAGAATGGGAGAGTGACTGAATTTCTATTTTGTGGAGAGAACCTTTTTGTGCAGCAGCAGCATTGGGGAGCTAAAAGGGGGAAAGGAGATGCACTTAACAAGTGATTAGGAAGGTAGATGTATGTGTGTGTGTGTGTGTGTGTGTGTGTGTGTGTGTGTGTGTGTGTGTGTGTGTGTGTGTGTGTGTGTGTGTGTGTGTGTGTGTGTGTGTGTGTGTGTGTGTGTGTGTTATATGTCCCAGTTAGACAGCACTGCCTAGTTTAGTGACTTGCTCTGAGATCAGAATCAAACCCTGTACCTTCCCATGGAGACTGTCATCCTACATTAGGTGCGATCCTTAGTCCCCACACCAACTGTCAGACCTCCATTAAGTTATCTTTTGCTGTTATTGTTTTACTTGGTAAATCACTGAGGATTTTGGTCAGTCAGTGTCAGTCATTAGAGTTTAACAGTTCTTCTAGCTTAAAAATACATGTCGATACAAAACCTGTTGTTTTGTTAACATTTTAAGTTATTAAGAGTAGTCTACTTTTATCTATATCCACTTTGAACAAAATCTCTTATTTTGCCGCATATGTTTGCTTAACCAGCCAGTGCTTTGAGGCAATTGGAAATTTGACCTAGGCTTCTCAATTATCCCCTGGACTGCAAACCTAGTAACTATCTATAAGACAGAGCAATGGTGAAAAGGAAGAAAACTGATTGTAGTAAACAGGAGCATCATCCTCATATGAATCGCGTTCTTTTGATATAATCCTTGGTTTCCTTAATGTTGACATTTATCTGTGAATAAACTGAACAGCATGAATTCTATGAGTTTAATGTTAACATTCTATCAATAAATACATTTTTTATTTAACTTATTTTTTGCAGGCAAACAGGTATGAAATGTATTGTGCTTGGATTACAACAGTTTTTCCTAACACTTTGTGCAGATGAGGAGGGCTATGAGCAGGTAAATAGCTTCTTCCTGTAGTACGTGGTCTGATTTTGCTGGCCTTCATTTGTCTTCTATATGCCAAGTTATTTCACCAGAAGTACTCCTGTGCTGTCCCAGGCTGATAACAACTGCATTATAATTTGTATTTTGAAGTCTTCAGTCCTTCACATACACACTAATTAGTACTTCAATATATGCTGTTTGAGTATGAATCCCAGCATGTTTCTTGTAGTTTGATGGGTCGCCAAATGTATTTTCACTAAATGTGAGTTTGGGGGGAACAGAGGTCCACTGTTTCTAATGTCAAGTCTGTTTTCAATATGAGAGAGCTTCATTTCATTTTGTTAAAAAATGGCTGTCAGTGTTTTTTTCCTGTAACATCTGAAATAAAAGCTTGAAATGAAATGCAAATCTATGTGATAATTGTAAAAGTAAGGTAGAGAGCAGCATGTTCACTGAGGTTTGAACTCTGTTTATGGTAATTGGAGAGAGATAGAGCCAAGTAATGGGATATTAGCATGGCTGCCAGGGCCTGGTTCATTATCCTACATAGAGCCTTATTTGTTCATAATCTGGCTGTGTAAACTCTGGAGGTGTATGTTGCAACAATACTGCATTATTAGCTATACTGAGTGATGTCAATCAATGATGACAAGTGATGAAATCAAAACCGTGGTGACAACAAGCTCTTCTCAGCCCTCTTCCTTGACCTATCCAAGGCATTTGATATGGTAAATCACCAACTACTCTTAAACACATTAAAATCATTCTCCATAGATAACCTAGCAATTACCTGGTTTCATTCTTACCCAAGTGACAGACAACAAGCTGTACTATGGAAGAATAACCTATCATCCCTTTTACCAGTCACCCTTGGAGTTCCACAGGGATCTATATTAGGTCCCCTCTTATTCATTAATGACATGTACAAAGTCATCCCTGATGCAACTTGTATTCAGTATGCAGATGACTCAACCCTAATCTGCTCTGCCACCTCCCCCACAGATTTACAATCCTTGTCCCAAATCACTTTCAACAAAGTAGAGAACTGTTTCATTGATCGCTAACTACTATTAAACCCAAACAAAACCAAACTGTTACTCTTCTCCCCCACTCGTAAGGTCCCCTCACCACCTCTCACCATAATATCTAACAATGGTACCATAATTTTCCCAGAACCTAGTACTAAACTACTGGGAGTGATCATCGACAACAACCTCAAGTCTGATGCTCACATAGACAAAACTATTAAAACAGTTAATAAAAAATTAGGCTCTTTATACAGGATTAAACCATTCCTAACCCCATCTGCTAGAACTGTTATTGCCCATACATATCTGCTATCAACCCTTCTTTATGCCTCACCCATCTTCGTAAATGTAAGCAAATCAAACCTCAATAAATTTATTAGGTGCTACAATAACATTACCAGATTTGCCACAGGATCAGCTTATAGAACCCATCACTGCCTTAATCTTCAATCGTTAAACTGGCTTGAACTACCCTATCAACTGCAATATAACCAACTAATAGTTGTTCATAAAATCCTCTACTAACCAGACAGTACACCCATACTGAAAAATATTATTACCCCCCCTACAGTAACCTAAAATCCCTTCGCTTTTCCAAAAAATTGTTAGTGCAAACTGTTAAAACCAACAATTCAGCTGGTGAATCACTATTCTCCAACTCTGCTGGTAAAAACTGGAACCTACATCCTGCTGAACTCACCACTGACTCCTTCTTATCCCAATTCAAAACATCCCTTAGGAAATACCTAAAAATGCAGCGCCTTTGTCCATGTACAAACCCTGACTAATCCCCACTCAAACATAATTCATAAATGAGAACCTCACTACAAGAATAAAACTCAGACTCTCTAACTGTTTCAAATTCTGTGTATCACCCACCTACTAGAAAGATTTAAAGTTAACACTACACCAAGTATGATAACCACCTTAATATACATGTTTTCCTTTTTCAGATGAAATCTTTAACTATTTCTTTCTCAGCTATTTGCTTCCAACCTTTGCTGTGTGTATGTGAGAAAAACATGTACCTTTGTGTACATATCGTTAAACAAATCTCAGTTTTGTGATAACTCACTGTAATAATTTCACTATATTTACACTTCTTTTTGTACATTTGGAACTTTTCTCCCCGGGTCTATGCTGAAAATGGACCTGTATCCAGTCGGACTTTCCCAGTTAACAAATATAAAATAAATAAAAATAAATAAATGTCAGAAGGAATAGCTATTCTAGATGACAGAAATGACATAGGAAGATCAAAAATGAAATGTATGTGTCCTGTAAGCATGTGGGTCACCCCCTAAAGAAAATGGCTTGTTATATGGAGTAATATTTCTGATTTTTATATGTCTTGTGGGTTGTTGAACAAAAGCTTCTGCAGCATTTACATTTTCTGTAATTGTTTTGCATTAGCCATTGCACTAAATAATGAATCCATTCATTAATAACCCTGGATTGTGTAATAGAGTCTAAACATGCTGCATTGTAATAGTTTCTAACTGACATAGAAGGAAAATAGTAGAGCAGGTTAATAGCTTTAAGTACCTGGGAGGGTTGGTGGAGATGGGAAGCCTGAATGAGGAAGTCAAAGACAGAATCACAGAACAGATTGATACTAAGGTAAGATATGAAGTGACTATAAGGGTAACGAGGAAGTGACTATAAGGGTAAAGATCTACTTAGGAAAAGGCTAATTTTATAGCTAGACCATATATAGAGAAACAGAATATGTATGTTTCCCTTTTAGGATCAAAGAGCAGAAAATAACAAAATGGGATATTAAAACGTGGAAAAATATTTTATTTATTTATTTTTAACTTTTATTTATCCTTTTGTTAACTGGGTTATTCCCACAAGGCTAACAACATCTTTTCGGGGGAGACCTGTATAAACACATAGACCTGAAATGTAAATAAACAGTAAATTGTCAAGTGCTAACATATAGCAAAACAGTTATTTAACTGCATTTGCAGTTTTTTTATTTGATTAATGAATTCATGTATGTATTTATTTATTTATTTCCTTTGTTAACTGGATAAATGAACTGGTCCTAACATATGGACTATTTTGCCATGTGTGTGTGTGTGTGTGTGTGTGTGTGTGTGTGTGTGTGTGTGTGTGTGTGTGTGTTATATGTGCCAGTTAGAGAGCACTGCCTAGTTAAGTGACTTGCTCTGAGATCAGAATCAAACCCTGTACCTTCCCATGGAGACTGTCATCCTACATTAGGTGTGATCCTTAGTCCCCACACCAACTATCAGACCTCCATTAAGTTATCTTCTGCTGTTATTGTTTTTCTTGGTAAATCACTGAGGATTTCGGTCAGTCAGTGTCAGTCATTAGAGTTTAACAGTTCTTCTAACTTAAAAATACATGTTGATACAAAACCTGTTGTTTTGTTAACATTTTAAGTGATTAAGAGTAGTCTACTTTTATCTATATCCTTTTTGAACATCTCTTATTTTGCCTCATATGTTTGCTTAACCAGCCAGTGCTTTGATGCAATTGGAAATTTGACCTAGGCTCCTCAATTATCCCCTGGACTGCAAACCTAGTAACTATCTATGAGACAGAGCAATGGTGAAAAGGAAGGAAACTGATTGTAGTAAACAGGAACATCATCCTCATATGAGCCGCGTTCTTTTGATATAATCCTTGGTTTCCTTAATGTTGACATTTATCTGTGAATAAACTGGACAGCATGAATTCTATGAGTTTAATGTTAACATTCTATCAATAAATACATTTTTTATTTAACTTATTTTTTGCAGGCAAACAGGTGTGAAATGTATTGTGCTTGGATTACAACAGTTTTTCCTAACACTTTGTGCAGATGAGGAAGGCTATGAGCAGGTAAATACCTTTTTCCTGTAGTACATGGTCTGATTTTGCTGGCCTTCATTTGTCTTCTATATGTCAAGTTATTTCACCAGAAGTACTCCTGTGCTGTCCCAGGCTGATAACAACTGCATTATAATTTGTCTTTTGAAGTCTTCAGTCCTTCACATACACACTAATTAGCACTTCAATATATGCTGTTTGAGTATGAATCCCAGCATGTTTCTTGTAGTTTGATGGGTCGCCAGATGTATTTTCACTAAATGTGAGTTTGGGGGGAACAGAGGTCCACTGTTTCTAATGTCAAGTCTGTTTTCAATATGAGAGAGCTTCATTTCATTTTGTTAAAAAATGGCTGTCAGTGTTTTTTTCCTGTAACATCTGAAATAAAAGCTTGAAATGAAATGCAAATCTCTGTGATAATTGTAAAAGTAAGGTAGAGAACAGCATGTTTACTGACAGGTTTGAACTCTGTTTATGGTAATTGGAGAGAGATAGGGCCAAGTAATGGGATATTAGCATGGCTGCCAGGGCCTGGTTCATTATCCTACATAGAGCCTTATTTGTTCATAATCTGGCTGTGTTAACTCTGGAGGTGTATGTTGCAACAATACTGCATTATTAGCTATACTGAGTGATGTCAGTCAATGATGACAAGTGATGAAATCAAATCCGTAATGACAACAAGCTCTCCTCAGCCCTCTTCCTTGACCTATCCAAGGCATTTGATATGGTAAATCACCAACTACTCTTAAACACATTAAAATCGTTCTCCATAGATAACCTAGCAATTACCTGGTTTCATTCTTACCTAAGTGACAGAGAACAAGCTGTACTATGGAAGAATAACCTATCATCCCTTTTACCAGTCACCCTTGGAGTCCCACAGGGATCTATATTAGGTCCCCTCTTATTCTCCATATTCATTAATGACATGTACAAAGTCATCCCTGATGCAACTTGTATTCAGTATGCAGATGACTCAACCCTAATCTGCTCTGCCACCTCCCCCACAGATTTACAATCCTTGCCCCAAATCACTTTCAACAAAGTAGAGAACTGTTTCACTGATCGCTAACTACTATCAAACCCAAACGAAACCAAAGTGTTACTCTTCTCCCCCTCTCGTAAGGTCCCCTCACCACCTCTCACCATAATATCTAACAATGGTACCATAATTTTCCCAGAACCTAGTACTAAACTACTGGGAGTGATCATCGACAACAACCTCAAGTCTGATGCTCACATAGACAAAACAATTAAAACAGTTAATAAAAAATTAGGCTCTTTATACAGGATTAAACCTTTCCTAACCCCATCTACTAGAACTGTTATTGCCCATACACATTTGCTATCAACCCTTCTTTATGCCTCACCCATCTTCGTAAACGTAAGCAAATCAAACCTCGATAAATTTATTAGGTGTTACAATAACACTGCCAGATTTGCCACAGGATCAGCTTATAGAACCCATCACTGCCTTAACCTTCAATCATTAAACTGGCTTGAACTACCCTATCAACTGCAATATAACCAACTAATAGTTGTTCATAAAATCCTCTACTAACCAGACAGTACACCCATACTGAAAAATATTATTACCCCCCCTACAGTAACCTAAAATCCCTTTGCTTTTCCAAAAAATTGTTAGTGCAAACTGTTAAAACCAACAATTCAGCTGGTGAATCACTATTCTCCAACTCTGCTGGTAAAAACTGGAACCTACTTCCTGCTGAACTCACCACTGACTCCTTCTTATCCCAATTCAAAACATCCCTTAGGAAATACCTAAACATGCAGCGCCTTTGTCCATGTATAAACCCTGACTAATCCCCACTCAAACATAATTCATAAATGAGAACCTCACTACAAGAATAAAACTCGGACTCTCTAACTGTTTCAAATTCTGTGTATCACCCACCTACTAGAAAGATTTAAAGTTAACACTACACCAAGTATGATAACCACCTTAATATACATGTTTTCCTTTTTCAGATGAAATCTTTAACTATTTCTTTCTCAGCTATTTGCTTCCAACCTTTGCTGTGTGTATGTGAGAAAAACATGTACCTTTGTGTACATATCGTTAAACAAATCTCAGTTTTGTGATAACTCACTGTAATAATTTCACTGTATTTACACTTCTTTTTGTACATTTGGGAATTTTCTCCCCGGGTCTACGCTGAAAATGGACCTGTATCCAGTCAGACTTTCCCAGTTAACAAATATAAAATAAATAAAAATAAATAAATGTCAGAAGGAATAGCTATTCTAGATGACAGAAATGACATAGGAAGATCAAAAATGAAATGTAGGTGTCCTGTAAGCATGTGGGTCACCCCCTAAAGAAAATGGCTTGTTATATGGAGTAATATTTCTGATTTTTATATGTCTTGTGGGTTGTTGAACAAAAGCCGCTGCAACATTTACATTGTCTGTAATTGTTTTGCATTATCCATTGCACTAAATAATGAATCCATTCATTAATAACCCTGGATTGTGTAATAGAGTCTAAACATGCTGCATTGTAATAGTTTCTAACTGACATAGAAGGAAAATAGTAGAACAGGTTAATAGCTTTAAGTACCTGGGAGGGTTGGTGGAGATGGGAAGTCTGAATGAGGAAGTCAAAGACAGAATCACAGAACAGAGTGATACTAAGGTAAGATATGAAGTGACTATAGGGGTAACGAGGAAGTGACTATAAGGGTAAAGATCTACTTAAGAAAAGGCTAATTTTATAGCTAGACCATATATAGAGAAACAGAATATGTGTGTTTCCCTTTTAGGATCAAAGACCAGAAAATAACAAAATGGGATATTAAAACGTGGAAAAATATTTTATTTATTTATTTTTAACTTTTATTTATCCTTTTGTTAACTGGGTTATTCCCACAAGGCTAACAACCTCTTTTCGGGGGAGACCTGTATAAACACATAGACCTGAAATGTAAATAAACAGTAAACTGTCAAGTGCTAACATATAGCAAAACAGTTATTTAACTGCATTTGCAGTTTATTTATTTAATTAATGAATTCATGTATGTATTTATTTATTTATTTCCTTTGTTAACTGGATAAATGAACTGGTCCTAACATATGGACTATTTTGCCATGATCTGGCCATTCAGCAACAGCAATCATAAAACAACATACAAATGAAATCTCAGCTGCAATCTGCAAACAAATAATACTTAAAACAAAAGATATGCAGTAAGAAATGTGCAATGCAGAGTCAGAGCTTGTAATTTGCACAGTAGGAATTTTAATAAATGCACATATTGGAAGTCACATTAAAATAATCTGCATGCTCACCCCAGGGGAATAGTACCATAGCAGAATATTAGCTTCCAGCTCAGCCTGTAGTAAAGGATACGGTCAAAACATTTTAGATAACACCCAAAGTGTGTAATAAAATCATGTTTAAACTGAAGATGATAGTTAACAGAATCTACAATGAATCAAACATGTTTTTTTGTTTCCTCTAATTGTTCTGAACAAATATCAAATGCATGTTTCATAGATGCTTGGTATGCTCACTGTCTAGCATGCATGCGCCAACCAAGGATACTGCCAAGGCAAATTGTAGACAACTAGCTGGGAACTAAGAAAAGGAAATCTGTTGAGAAAGAAGAGAGATCAAATTAAAATAAATTTGAAACAAAGTAGCATGTTTAAAGGAATTATGCTGTACCAAAGGTATGGAAGGACAACAATAAAAGGTATACAATAACCGATAAAAGTATATAATAGAACAGCCTTCTTAAGAGTGGTTTTTATATTAACAAATAGCTTAACATGTGCAGCATATGTAGAACTGCAGGCACAGCTTCTAACAAATTAATTTATGCTAATAAGCTGGAAAAGGAACCTAGAAGTTTGTTGAACTGGACAGTAATAAAATGGTAAAAAAGACAAATTTTAGTAGGTGAGATCAGAACATTCATAAGGTGATAAAATACTTGAAACTGTTTGACTACTTACAGGACGTGTTGATGGAAACTACATATTTTAGGAATATTAATAACTAAACTGCCTGTATAATTAGCAATATCAAAACCGTATCCACCAAGCAGCCTAAAAAAGGAAAAACCCTAGTAGGCTTTACTAATTGAAAAAAAAACAAATGGCTGTGCAAACATTTTCAGTAAGGTATGAATGTAAAAAGGTTGATAAACATTACCTTTGCTTCTTTACCATCAACTATTTGATATTTGCAACTGTTTCAAAAAAAAATAGTTTAGTGGGAAAGGGCATCTGAAAACAAGTGTTCATTTCAGTCAGTAATTAACAAAAAAAAAAAAAAAGGAGAAAATTGCTTTGCTAGTTTATATTATGTAGAAATATCTAATGAGAACATTAGTTGACGATTTTACCAAGTAAAATTAATGCAATTCATGGCAGTTTTAAGCATTTTACTGTATCTTGAAAGTTTAATGATTTGATGTATGCTAGTTTCGGAGACCAGAAGCTGACTTTGTACAAAGTGCTAAAAGAAGCTACTACCAACAATAAACCCTAATACAGATGGCTTCCCACTAATGGTAGCCATTTCCAGTTCAGAGAGAGGTCCTCTGCAGTAATTCTACATGGTCTATAGACTCACTGCAGTGGGCTATCTCCACACCATGCTCAATGTTAATGAGGCATTCTAGGGGAGCCTGGCTAATTAGCCAAGTGCTAATCCTCAGCAATGCCTGTGTTGAGGGATTTATGCAGCTGAGTAATTCACATAATCACCCGGCTGTATAAATTAACATGGCTGAATTATAGTCCATTATAGTCGTCAGTACGGTGTCCATGCAAAAGGTAAGATCAGGTTCTTATGAAAAACCACTGTTAGAGAAAGCAAATATAATCCAAAAACAACGACAATGGATCCAGTATCAGTAGTTTATTGCACACAAGTTGCAGTCCCTAGCGCCTCGGCCTTCACCTTCCAGGGGAATCAGGTTCTCCTGGAAGATCAGGTTCTTGTCTGCAGAATGATAGTGGTCAGGAGTGTGAGTGTATGTATTTATCTGGCAGCATGTGTGCATGTCTCTAGGGGTATCAGTGGACTCATGTGAGTGTGTGTGTGTGTGTGTGTGTGTGTGTGTGTGTGTGTGTGTGTGTGTGTGTGTGTGTGTGTGTGTGTGTGTGTGTGTGTGTGTGTGTGTGTGTTTTGGTGAATGCATGAGTATGTCCAAGAGTGCGATTTGGTGGGGGGGGGGGGTGAGTCTCATGTATGGTGACTATGTGTGTGTGTGTGTGTGTGTGTGTGTGTGTGTGTGTGTGTGTGTGTGTGTGTGTGTGTGTGTGTGTGTGTGTGTTTGTATGACTGTCCGAATGTGTTTGTGTGACAGAGAGCTGCCATACCTTTCAAATCCCCTAGACTAACAAGCAAAGCCTGGGCACCAGAAACACTATGTAAATATTACTTGAAATCAAGCAAAAAGTTAGACCGACAGGTTTTGCACCAAGAAGCACTTTCTGAACAATAAGTATGAATCTTTAATTTGTGGCATTGTCGATTGACTGTAATCAAGTCATGATTTATGAGGGTCAGAGCATTTATAAGAAGCAAAATCAGGGACGTTCTGTAAAATTAGGGACAGCTGAAAAAGTGTGTGTGTGTGTGTGTGTGTGTGTGTGTGTGTGTGTGTGTGTGTGTGTGTGTGTGTGTGTGTGTGTGTGTGTGTGTGTGTGTGAATGAGGGGGGCATCTCTGCCAACAAGATGCATGGCCACCAGTGGTGATTACTACAGGAAATGTTAATTAACAGTAATGGTAACACTACAAGTTTCAGAGACATGCAATCAGCAATAATGAGACCTTTCTTCATTGCAGTTAACATGCCTCTGAACTGCATTTTTAGCACTCATGGAAACTGTTACTTTTAGCTGTAGCAGTTTCAGCAAGAGGAGAGAAATGTTTGAGTCCTGTCTAAGGTTTCAAATAACATCTATTAGGTTGATAGCATCAAAATGCTCAGGCAAGCCACATAGAAGAATATTATTACATTTACTTCTTGCTTCCAGGCCATTTTTTTTTTTCTTTCATAGATGAAATGTCTTTGAAATAAGGGTTAGTTCTTGAATATAGGTTAGAAACATTGTCCTTACATTTTGTGATCCTTGTCTCACATTCCACAATCTTAGAAACAAATTCAGCCAGCCAAGTCTGGAATGGGCAGACATGTTCACCACAATTACCTGTAACAGCTGTAAAGTTTTTTTTTTTCATTTCCATGAGATGAAGATTACTAACAGAAATTAAAATTAAATTATTTCAAAGATTTCTATCTTCCTTTTCTGAAGTTGTATTCCTTTTAGGTTTAGCTCTTGTGGTGAAATTGAAGAAAATGTTATCTTTATAACTTGAAATTCTATATCCTTTTTGTTTTCTGTTAGCTATTTTGATGAAAAAAAAACAAGACTTGTAGGTTCATAAGTTAGTAGATTCATAGGTTAATAGTTCATCACTAGTTTCATTCTTCACCCCTCCAGACCTCTCAGAAGCTCTGACTAGCAACTGCTTGCCATTCATATGCCCAACAAAAACATAGGTAAATTCCTCTACAACCACAATGTGTCCTTAGACTGGAACAAACTTCCTTCTTACATTAAAAACATCCCTAACACTAATCAATTCAAAAAGCAACTAAAACTATTCCTCCTTAATTCATGGATCTGTCCATGCCAGGAACCTGCCTAAAGCCTTCCATCCTCCCCCAACCTTACGTCTCATTGTAGGTGCATGTCTTTCTCTCCCTTCCCAACCACCTTCACAGTTCTCTCTTCCCTTAATCTCCCTTCTCTCTCATGTATATTGTCTTTAGTAATGTCACATCTTACCTTCTACTGAATCTACATACAGTGTAACTTGCTGTTTCATATTTCTATACTATACTAGTACTGAGTTTCTTAGTGTGCTTCCTCCTACACCTATTTCTATCCTCAGATTACTGAGACTCAATCATACATATGTACTGTACACAGTCTAAGATGTTTCTCAGATGTAAATTGATGCTGTACTCACTCAGTGATGTTACTCCCTGCAAATTGTAAACTCCAAAAATGTATTGCATATGCTAATCTATGCTTATTTTTTTATTTTCTTTTTATCTTTTTTGTTTTTCTTTTCAATAAAACTACTATATATATGCCTCTATTGGAATTTTTGAATATACGTATGTAACTACCTTGGAGCTTTTCTCCTTGGATCTCCATTGAAAATGGGCTTCTGGCTCAGCTGGACTAACCTGGTTGACAAATGTTAAATAAATAAATATATAAATAAAGTAGGTTCATAGTTTAATACTAAACTGTTTGGTCCATTTGGCAGTTTGTAACCTAGCCACATGATCTCACATTGAACTTATCATAACATGAATTAATACCAGAACCCCCCAATTCAATGAATTACTTTGGACTTAGTTGCATCACTTTTGCACAATGGCTTGAGGGGTCAGACCAGGGGTGAACTTACAATTGCCCATCCAGTCACCCAGGGTGCATCTGACAATGGTCAGTGACCTGCTATGCTTTACATCCAGAGGGAATCTATTCCATAAAACAAGCATTCACTGTAATAGATATCTATCATGCCAAGAAGTCCTAGTTATGCAACCTCATCAATGGCAGATGTTATTTGCTTTGTTGATGCGAAGGAGATTGTATTGCACCAGATCTTTTGAGTCTCTTTAGGCCAAACAGAAGTACCCTCTCAAAAGTCAAAAGGACATGGAAAAGAGTGTGGTCAGGGTAGCCCAAGGTGGGCATACCTTTAATTGTCTTAGTAAGGAATGCTATGACCTCTTGAGCTAAGTTATGTTTTTAGATAAATACATACCAAAGGGAGCATTAAACTCTAAAACTGGCCTGATAAGTGAGGAGTAAAAGGGGGTGATCACTTCCTTGAAGCTAGAAGATATACCCCTGGTGATACGTCTAGCAATGTAAAAGCATTTCCAAACAATACTACCAGTGATAAATTGGTGGTCAAAGGATATGTCAATGAAAGTACCCAAGTCATAATGACCAAGTTAATTTTTCAGAGGGTGTTACCTATGTAATAGGAGCATGGGTGCCTGGGTTTGCCAAAAGACAAAATGATCCATTTCTTTGCATTTAATTTGAGGCTGTGGTCTAAGTACCTCTTGTTAGTGTGTGTATTCAGCATTTCTGTAGAATCCAGTGATCATTTGGAGTGTTTATAACAACTCCCAGTTTGCAGTCTTCAGCAAAAATCTTCAGTCATAGGCTTTTGATGTTGGTCCAGATGTCAGAGAACCAGATACCAGAGAGGAGTGGTCTCAGTAGAAATCCCTGGGTTATGACACTGGTAACTACTATTTTGGTTGAGTGTGCACCTCCACCACTAATAGAGTGGTTTCTGTTGGTGAATCACTTTGCTTTCTAGTGGGTAATATAAGGGCTTTACATTTAGTTGGATTAACTTATCAATAATGCTAGACTGTGGAATGCTATCAAGGATTTGGCCAACTCCAGGTACAGAGTGTGAACCAATTTGCCTGAGTCCAATGTCTCAGCAACTCATTCAAAAAAGTCCACTAGGTTTAGGGCAAGATCTGCCCTTTATACACCCAGACTGGCTTGGGTCTAGAATTTGAATATTATCTACATCATTGTTAATGAGTTCCATAACAATGTGCTCCATTGCCTTACAGATAACGGTGGTGAGGCTTATAGGTCTGTAGTTTACCACATCAGTAGTTGGCCCTCTTTTGTGGAATGGGATAACTACAGCAGTTTTCTACACCTCTGGCATGAATGCAGTGGAGAGGTTGAGATTGAATAGACTTAGTACGGAATTAGCCAGATAATGTTTGGTGCTGATGAGAAGGCAGCCTGGCACATTATCCAGGCCTATGAAGCTAGAGTTCTTAGCTTTGCAGACAGTATGTAGGACATGATTAGAATTGATCAGGGTGGGTGGCATGGGCATGCTAATGTGCAGAGGATAATTAGGTGGAGATACAGGAGCAAAGTTTGACCTGAATGTGTCTACTACTATATTGATTATGCCATCAGGGGATGCTTATGTGGTGTTATTTGCATTAACTCAGAGCATTGCTGGGCATTACTTCTGAAGGTGTTGACATAGCTGAAAAATGATTTGTGGTTATCCTTAGTGTGGGTGGCAATTCCCAGTTCATATTTGCTTTGGGAGGATTTGATTTGATTTCTAACATTTTTATTGATCTTTTTAGTTCTTTCCCAGCTAATGGAGTGTTAATTTTGCTTTTATGGGCTATTATTTTTTTTCCTTTTATTGTATAGTTCGATAATACTGAGGTTCCATCAAGTGGGTTCATTTTTAAAGTTGGCACTGCATTTAGGCCATATGAAGTTAAAGCCCTCAACATAAGCCTGGAGGTGGGCATATAACTTATCTGTGAATATATCTGCTTATGATGTGGGGTCATTGGGGTGAGGAGAGTGTTGAATTATATCTTGTCATCAGTTAGTTGGAGTAGATTTGCCTTGGAGTAGTCTTTGAAGATAGAGAGGTGATCAGACACCTCATGTCTTGTATTTGAGGTAAGTGTTACTGCACAGTGGTCAGATTTGACCCATGATTTGGTAACTATAGGTGCTGAACATAAGAAGCTAGGATGCTGAGATTCAGGTGCAATATTTTTGTGCCACTTATTGGGGTTTGCCTTAATTGGCCTAAGGAGTTGACATTAAAGAAATTTAAGAATCTTCATGCATACTTATTTGTAGTAGTATAGGTTCCCCAGTTAATGGAGGGGTAGCTAAAATCACCTAAGAGGAAAGTGTTTGGCTCAATTTATTTAGCTATGCGTTGTGGTTTGCTGGGGTCATGGTGTGGGCATGGTAGTTAGCAGCAATGTGGTACTGGGTTTTGTTTATCATGAGAAGGATGTGGAGGAATTCAAGAACATTGTCCTGCATTACGGGTTTGGAGGTGAAATAGTTTCTTAGGTATATAGATACATCCTTTCCAGAGATACCTTTCAGTTAGGCATTGGGTCTGAAGCAATGGTAGACAATAAATCCTTGTACTGTGTTGCACTTTCACTGTCCTGAAACCTTATTTCAGTAACTACACATATATCAACATTTTCAGGGTTAGGAATGCCTGTAAATAGCCCAACTTTTGTTATGGCTTCTAGCATTGAACAGTGTGTTAATATTGTTTTGATAATAATCACCTATGTAGGTAGTTTGAGATAAATGACTTTGTCTAAAAACAGGCACTATGAGGAAGGAAAAAGTCTTGGTCAATATACAGAAGCCATGTGGAGAGAGATGGAGGCCATCCCTAGAAAACAGCTAGGACTGTCAATCACCTCTTCTCAGGTTCAGATAAATTGTATCCCCTTATAATTTACTAGTAGCTGAACCACCAATTAAAGTAAATTATCTTTTGTTTGCAATGAAACATCATTGTTGCCAATGGCAGGATACTGCTTGGCACTTTTTTCACAACCTTTCAAGATGCATATTCTGATAGCCCCATCATATCCCACTTCGTATGATCCGGGGGGGGGTGCATCTCAAGTCATTCACTCCCACATTTGTAGTGATCAAGTCATGTGTGTACCTGGGATGAAGGGACATGAGGACCCTAGTAACACTGTGGATCCTGGCATCCAAGGGGCAGCTAACTGTCACTTTGTCTTTGCTCAGCTTAGTGAGTGTAGCATCTGTGTGTCTAACTATGGTGTCACCTATGGCCAGATTTATAGGCCTGGTCCTGTTGCCTTAATGACTTCTACATGCTGGTTGTGTGACCTTTTTCATGGCTGTGTTTTCTGTAGTACCAGAATGCACTATATTTTGGTTTAGACCTGCTGATGCTGGGTAGTATGCAGGAGGTAGCACTGAGGGCTTAAGCTGATACCTATATTTAGGAGTTCTAGGAGGCTAGGTTACAGATTTTTAAACTGCATCAGCATAAGACAGTTTGTGTTTATAGTATGTGGATACTGCATAAGTGTGGGTGGGGTAAGACAGTGTTAAGCTCACTATATGGTGTGGGTTGAGTGAAGGATGCCTCCAGTTTAGATAAATATTTACACATCTCACAGATGGAGTCCGATGGATTAAGCCAATGACTTAATTTCCAGTGAGCATGAGATAGTTCTTATTCTACCTTAGGATACTGTTTCTACTAATGCTGGCAATAGAAGAAGTCTAAGTCCAATGTCTCCCCATGAGGACCAGGTTTGCTGCACCTTGTATAGAAGTACTAAAATAGATGTAAATCCCTATGAAGGAGAAAGAAGGATGAAAATGTAACAGGAAACTGTAGTAAAATATAGTCCCAAGTGTTTTCAATCAAAGATGCCACTGAAATACCATGAAAATAGTCAACAAATCAGAAGACTCAAAGCTGCACAAAAGAATACCTTCACTGCCTGGCTGCCATCTTGGAATCCATCCATGCAAAGTACATATAATTATTCTTGTGTATTTAAACATCTTACAATGGTTGTATTAGTACACGCGGTGGTGGTGCTGCGGTAGTGTTGTCGCCTCACAGTAAGGCGCTGTCCAGTTCGATTCTCAGCTAGAGCGTCTTCTGCATGGAAACATGCATGAATGGGCGTACCTTCGTTGAAGGTTGTGCGTCAGGCCTGGCAAGCCGGTTCGTAAAAATCAACTGCCAATCATTAGCGGACTGGAGTTCTGCTGTGGTGACCCCTAACTGGGAAAAGCTGAAAGACACAAACAATGGTTGTATTACTGGGATCCATCATTATTTTATATCCATAACATGTCTAGTCTTGTGTATTTCTTGGTTGTACAAAATTCCTTTTTATAATGGTCATGCTTATCTGATGTTGACTCTGGTGATTTCTGTTTTCTCTATTGCCTTTGTTGCCTGGATCATTAGACTGGATCATAGGTTTATAGGTTGGTACTAGGCTATTGGCCCTAGGGCCTATACAAGCCTAGCCATAACAATTACCTGGCTATTTCTTCCCACAGTATTTACTTCCCTTTTCCCCTGTCTAGCAGGGCGACTGATTTGATCCCCGGGGTGAATTTCCTATCTCCCATCCAATCATCAAGGTCCCTTTTGAAGAGGACCAAAGAGGCGCTCTGCTTGACATGTATGGGAAGTCTATTCTAGAGTCTGGGGAGTCTCTGGGTCAGGAACCTATCCCTCCAGCATGTTTAGTTCATTGTGATGACAAGGTTTAGATCCCTGGAGCATGTGTCACTGAGGGATTGGGATTTCTTTAAGTGAAGCATGTCCAACAGCTCTGGGTTTGACATGGCCTTGTATGTTAAGCAGAGATCGCCTCTGAGTAAACGATATGCCACAAAGTATAGGTGGAGTTTTTTTAGATGGTCAGCATTGGGCATTTGTTTTAGGCCTGTGATTCTTTTAGTGAAGTATTTCTGTGGCCTTTCCAGTTGTTGCAGATGTCTTGAGAGGTACATACCAAATGGGGCGTTGTATTTTATAATGGGTCTAATGAGGGATGAGTACAGTGGGGCAATGACCTCCTTTTTTCTGGATGAAAAGCCCTTAGTGATGAGGTGTGCCACATAAAATAATTTCCTGACTGTTATGGCAATGTGGTTATCAAAGGTGAGACTACTGTCCACCTGTGTCCCTAAGTCTCTTATCACACTTTCGGTGTTTAGTGTACTGCCACCTATATGATAATTCATGGGTACATGTTTTTTCCCCAACTATCTGTTTCTGTAAGGCCCTTTTGTAGAATATCCACATCATTTGGGGATTCAATAATGCCTCCCAGTTTGCAGTCATCTGTGAACTTTGTTAACCAGTGTCCCTTAGTGTTTGCCTGTACTTCAGAGAAGTAGATGCCAAACAAGAGCGGTCCCAGGTTTGAACCCTGAGGTACTCCACTTGTCACTTGTCTGGAGCTGGATTTGGAGTCGGCTACTTTTACAGTGTGTGTTCTGTCAGTAAGTCAGTTGGCAACCCATCGACTGATGTAGGGATTAATGCCCAGCTTAGTAAGTTTATCTATGACTCCAGAGTGGGGGATGGTGTTGCAGGCCTTGGCGAGGTCCAGATAGGCTGTGTGGACCACCTTACCCTTGTCCACGGCTCTGGAGCCTGATTTGAAGAAGTCAATCAGGTTCAGGAGACAAGATCAGCCCTTCACAAACCCAAACTGTGTGGGGTCCAGTGTTTGAAGGTTGCCAATGTCTTTGTTTATAAGTTCCATGATAATGTGTTCCATGGCCTTGCAGATCAGGCTTGTCAGACTGATGGGGCGGTTGTTCCCGGGATCCAAGGTGGATCCCCCCTTGTGGAGTGGGATAACTGTAGCTGTGCACCATTCATTGGGCACAAAGCCTGAGATGAGGCTATGATTAAACATGACACTTAGGTGAGGTTCCAGTTTATTTTGTAGTTCATGTGGTACACAGCCTGGGATGTCATCTGGTCCCATGGAGGCTGTATTCTTAGCTTTGGAGAGTGCATTTTTTACCTGTATGGCCATTATTACTGGAATTTGGCAATCTTTTTGTATTGATATGGGCACTTTGGGGGGGAGAGGGGGTGAAGTTTGCACTGAATCGATCTGCTAGGATATTGGCAATATCCTTGGGATCAGTATATTTAATGCCATTCTGTTGTAGCTCAGAGCAATTCTGAGCATTGCCATTTAGATTCTTGACATAGCTATAGAATGCCTTGTGGTTGTCTTTGGAATCTTTGGCAATTTTATTTTCGTAACTAACTTTGGAGGATTTTATGAGGGATTTCAGCTTCTTACTGAGGCTGGTAAGGGAGTTTTTTGCATCCTCTTTTCTGCAACAGTGTCTTCCTTTGGTTGTAAAGTTTGTTTATGGCATGGGACCACTAGATTGGCTTCCTTTTTTTGGAGGAGAGCATCTTGGTTCTCTTGGGGGTGGTACGATTCATGCAAGAGTGGATGGGCTTGTACAGTGCTTTAGTGTAGGATTCAACAGTCGAACTTTCAGTTCCTGTCTGCATGGGTGTCAGGAAGTTTGTCACTTCTGACTTGAGTAGCATAAAGTTGGCTTTGGATAAGTTTTTTACAGAGTTTTCCTTACTGTGGGATGGGGTGGGATGTGGATGTCAAGGGTGATTAGCTTATGGTCAGACCTGACCAGTGAGGTAGTGACCATAGGTGTGGAGCATCGATTTCCCATGTTAGTAATGACCAGGTCTAGGATATTGGAACCCCTGGTGGGACTAAAGATTAGTTGATCCAGGGCATTGGAATTTATGAATTCCAAGAACCGTTGGGCAAAGGTGTTGGTACATGAGTAGTTTTCACAGTTAATGGCAGGGTAGTTGAAATCACCCAGTATTAGGGTGTTTGGTTGTATCTTAATATTTTCCAGTATGTTTAGAAAGGTGTAGTGAGAATCTTGGAGCATGGTAGGGGATCTGTAGCAATCTACAATTTGGATTGCAGTCTTACCTAGTGTTAGTTGCACCTGAAGAATTTCAGATGCATTGTGCTGGGCAACTAGCCTGGTGTTGTGAATATCCTTGGTGAATATGGACACTCCTCCACCTTTAGTTTTTCGGTCCTGGTTTGGTGGCCGAAAATTGTGGTAAGAGTTGTAGCCTGGTATTGCGGGGGTGCTCTCTGGAGCCTTGAATCAGGTCTCAGTTACTGCACAGATGTCAATGTTCTTCACTTTCAGGAGTGCCTCAAGACAGTGCATTTTGAAGTTTAGACTTCTAGCATTGAGTAGCATTACCTTCAGATTTTGCATACTTCTACCTGTTATGGTGGTGGTTTTGTCCTTTGAACTTTGTCTAAAAAAGGCACTATAGGGGTGGCAAGAGCCTTAGCTAGTAACCTGAATCACAGGGGCGACAGGTGCAGACCATCTCTGGCAAAGCATCGTGGTCTGTCAATCATGCCATCCCAGGTAGACAGATACTGAATCCCCTTTGAAAGACACCAGAAGCTTAGCCAATTGTTGAAGTCAATCATTTTGTCCTTATACTGTGGTATCATTCTGGGTGAAGGCAGGATACTACTCAGGGCTAGGGTAATACCTGCCTGGGCTACATGATCCGAGAGCTCTTCCATGTCTCTTTTCATGTAGTCCAGGGAGGTAAGTCTCAAGTCATTCACTCCAACATGGACAATGACAGAGTCATATTTGTACTTGTTGTGGAGTGACTTGAGTACATGCATTATGTGGTGGATCCTGGCACCTGACAGGCAGTTGACTATAATTTTCTCCTTGTTCAGCCTGGTGAGTGGGACATCAGTGTGCCTGACTATAGAGTCACCTATTACTAAAGTGTTGGGTACGTTGTCTTGCCTTAGGGGCTGCACACCGTTGGGTGGCACACTGGTGTTGTGAGCTATGTGACACTTTGGTTGTGATTGGTGTTTGTGTTTCAGCTTCGGAGTTCCTTGTTGCTTGGGCAGGTTACTGTTAAGGGCCTCCACATATGTGGGTTTAGTGTTGCTGTGTGTGGGTGTGGGTTTAAAAGGGGTTTGTGTTGCTTGAGGTGTAGTGCAGGTGTTAACCTTCACCTCTTGACTGTCTAGCACAATCTTGGGTGGAGAGAGCTTTGCTTCCAGTTTGGCTGTGTAAGTGCATCTCTCGCAGGTTGTAGTGTTGGGTGGTAGGGGGAGAGGGTTGTCTGTGTATATGAGGCAATTGCTGCAATGCCCCAGTATGCCCAGATTCACTAGGTGGACAGGAGAAATCACTGGAAGCTGACCCTTGGACATGCCTGGTTTGGTGCTTTTTTTTTTTCTTGTAAAGTACAAGCGCTGTTTTCCCTTACCTTAGCAAGGTACTTTCCAATTATAGGATGTTTAGTGCCTATGATTAATTTCTCCTTATTAACAAGGAGAGTTGAGTGCTTGTATCAGTTTAAGACTTCCTAGTGCTTTCCAGCAGGTTTTAAAGCAAGTGCTAGTCACAGGGATGCTTAAAGGTAAAATGAATAAAATGGTTTATCCTAAACACTGTAGTATGTGCTAGAAGGGTTAGATGTGAAAATAAGTAACTTAGGTTTTACCTGTATAAAAAGTTAAATTTTAGTGGAGAGTCACTATTTTTAAAACAGCAAAGGGGGTGGCCCTGTTTGTATTCTGGTACTATGGAATACAGTAGGATGGCCAATAAATTTAAATAGTCGAGGGGGAGTGAGTTCACAAAATGATAATTTTGTGCTTACTCACACAAGCCAGAAAAACAGAGAGGAAATGAGGTATATGGTCAAATTAACATAAGGGGAAGGCAACTAGAAATACAGTGGTGTTTAAGAACACTACAGTAACCAGGTGGGAGGGTGGGGAAAAAATTCTGCCTGATTCACAAGAGACAAAGCTGTGGTCTCTTTTCAAGTTTTAATATGCAGTTAAAAGATGAATACAAGTAAAATACAAGGTAAATAAAACAAATCACAGTACTAAAAATAGAAAAAGGCAATAAAGTAATACAACAAATGAAAAGCAAACTAACCTTTCCCTCACAGCAAAGTGTAGCAGAGTCTAGGTGAGCCTTTCTAGTAAAGCTCTGAAATGTTTTATTTTACCCATTAAATAGAAGGTTTAGTTCCTAGCTCCACCCCCTCAGTTCACAAATGATTAACCTTAACTGATCTGTTCTACTGACCTGTACTAATTTCTGCCTGACTCACAAGAGACAGAGCTATTGTCTCTTTTCAAGTTTTAATATGCAGTTAAAAGCTAAATACAAGTAAAACACAAGGTAAATAAAACAAATAACAGTATTCAAAATAAAAAAAGACAATAAAGTAATACAGCAAATGAAAAGCAAAGTAACATTTCCCTCACAGCAAAGTGTAGCAGAGTCTGGGTGAGCCTTTCTAGTAAAGCTCTGAAATGTTTTATTTTACCCCTTAAATAGAAGGTTTAGTTCCTAGCTCCACCCCCTCAGTTCACAGATGATTAACATTAACTGACCTGTTCTATTGACCTGTACTAATTTCTCCCTGACTCACAAGAGACAGAGCTGTGGTCTCTTTTCAAGTTTTAATATGCAGTTAAAAGCAGAATATAAGTAAAACACAAGGTAAATAAAACAAATCACAGTATTCAAAATTGAAAAAGGCAATAAAGTAATACAACAAATGAAAAGCAAACTAACCTTTCCCTCACAGCAATGTGTAGCAGAGTCTGGATGAGCCTTTCTAGTAAAGCTCTGAAATGTTTTATTTTACCCCTTAAATAGAAGGTTCAGTTCCTAGCTCCACCCCCTCAGTTCACAGATGATTAACCTTAACTGACCTGTTCTATTGACCTGTACTAATTTCTGCCTGACTCACAAGAGACAGAGCTTTTGCCTCTTTAAAAGTTTTAATATGCAGTTAAAAGCAGAATACAAGTAAAACACAAGGTAAATAAAACAAATCACAGTATTCAAAATAGAAAAAAGCAATAAAGTAATACAACAAATGAAAAGCAAACTAACCTTTCCCTCACAGCAAAGTGTAGCAGAGTCTGGATGAGCCTTTCTAGTAAAGCTCTGAAATGTTTTATTTTACCCCTTAAATAGAAGGTTCAGTTCCTAGCTCCACCCCCTCAGTTCACATATGATTAACCTTAACTGACCTGTTCTATTGACCTGTACTAATTTCTGCCTGACTCACAAGAGAAAGAGCTGTGGTCTCTTTTCAAGTTTTAATATGCAGTTAAAAGCAGAATACAAGTACAACACAAGGTAAGTAAAACAAATCACAGTATTCAAAATAGAAAAAGGCAATAAAGTAATACAACAATTAAAAAGCAAACCAACCTTTCCCTCACAGCAATGTATAGCAGAGTCTGGGTGAGCCTTTCTAGTTCCAGTTAACAAAAAATTAAATAAGGAAATAAAGTATAGCTTTGTCTTTGCTTTATTTGAAAATTAGCAGCCAATGAGAGTAAGAATTTCCATAGCTATAAACTCCATAACAATAAAACTGTGATCTGAGCAGGATGAGGCTACTATTTCCTCTAGAGATATACCTGAAAAGAACAATAAGCGGGACTCCCAAAAGTCATTTCTGATAGCAAGCACCCCCAGGCAAAGCAATGGAGTGAATAATTTTTGCTGGGATTATGCATTTTCCAGATTAAATTCTTTTTTGATATTTTTGTAACTTCCAACTAACTTAGAGTGACCAAAGTCTCCCAGGTCCCAGATAATTTAGTACTGGATAAGGATAACACTGAAGTTCCTTCCATAATTAAAATGTTGATTGCTGTAGCCACACAAAGCCTAAAAGAGGAAATTTGGTAGCCTATGATCAAAAAGAGGTAATTTGGTAGCCAATGATCATTGTTATTGTGACCATAGCTGTTTTTCCAAAAAAAACAACCCCCACCAGTCTGCAACACTGCACAAATCCATTTCCCTTCTTTATCTAATGTTTCCTTGATCAATGCTCAGGTAAGCTTGCTATAAGAATCTATTTCCTTTCCTTACCTAGTATTTCCTTAATTAATGTCCAGATAAGTTTACTGTGGATTAAAATAGCAACCCTTTTCTGAACTAAAGAATTACACCCACATAATTCCCAGCTTCAACAAATATTACTTAACCCGTTTCTATCTTTTCACTAAAACCTCATTTCTTGAAGGAATGCGGTAGGCATCTGTAATATAAACAGATTTTAAATCACACATTGTCGCTTTACAGTCACACTCAGTCCTTTATTTATTTATTTATTTAACATCTATTAACTGGGTAAGTAGATTGATCTGAGGACCCTTTTCAGCCAGGACCAGGGCGATCAGGCAAATACAAAGTGCAAAATGAATGCAATACTCGTACACATGGTACAATACAGCGGGAAGTACAAAACGCATAAATTTACACATATAATTAAAATTCAAACTCATAGAATAGTAATAAGATAATGATAGCAGGACAAGCAGAAGAGATATTTGCATTGCACAGTACTGTAGACATAAACTTCATACTATGGTAGTGGTCAGGAGACTGTACAGTGAGTGATAGAAGGAGAGAAAGAAAGAGAAATATAAATATTTGGCAACTATTATCCCCAATTATTAGCAGTGTAGCTAGTGTGGGAGGAAGGGGACTGTTACCTTGGGTACTAGGTGTTTGGGGACTCAATCACAAAGTGCACTCTCTGCATTCTTCTTTCTCTACCATCATGTCTGAATGCTGATACAAAAAGGGAGTTCAACACATTAGCACATTGTATGGGGTAAGCTGTAGTAAGCCAGCTGCTGCAAATGTAGCAGTGGGCTTGCTACAGTTAATAAACAAACAATAGTTTTTATTTTCTTTTGTTTTGTTTTACTTTCCTCTTCCAATGATCAGCTAATGCAAGGAAGGGGTAAGTATCTGGCTTGGAAATCAGAGTAAGAGTGTGGATCTTTTTGTTTGTTTGTTTTTCATTTTTATTGCTCTTCCAATAAAGAGTTGGAGGAAGGAGGAGGTATGTTTTTTTATTTTTTGCTTTTGCTTTTAAAGTGAAGAGTTGGGCAAGGAGTAAGTATATACAGGATATATATAAGTATATACAGGAGGAGGGGAAACCCTATCTTTAACAGGAAACTGTTTCTGCTGAGAGTGAGATAATGATGTTCATTTTACTGGGTAGGTTAATGACTATGAGTATTTGGTTATCAATATAATGAAGGTGTATAGTATATTGGGATGAGACAAAGGCAATGATTGGCAATCCATATTTTAGTCTTGGAAGCAGTTACATTTATGGCTATCAAGCATCTGGCTTAGACAGTTGGAAGATGAGAAATCTTGCAGGAAAGTTCACATTATAAATAACATATAGGTTCATAGGTTTAAAGGTATATACTAGGCTAATGACCACCAAGGCCTTTATAAGCCTAACTGTGCAACCCAACCCAGTTATGTCACTATGTACCATGGGCATTTATTAGGAGGGGCTATGTTGGTTAGAAAGTTTCTAAAGGTGATTTGGGGGGGCATTTTAGTTTGGGCATTACTGTTAACCTCTGTCTATAGGAGTCATGGGGCCAGACCCACTGTGTATTTTCAATTTCCTATTCATTGGTCAAGGTTACATTTAAATCAGGTAATGGATGGACTTTGTTTTGAACAGATTGGGAGCCTGTTCCAGAGCATGGGGATCCTCTGAGACACATATCTGTCTTGCCAGCTGTTGCATATGTCTGGTCAGATACATGCTGAAGGGGACATTATACTCAATTATAGGTCTGATAACGGCAAAGTAATGTGGTATTATGAGTTCCTTGGACCTGGATGACAAGCCATTACTTATAAGCTGGCTGACACAGAATGATTTTGTTACTACCTTGGCCACATGTTGATCAAATGTCAGATTATTGTCTACAGATATTCCCAGATCCCTGACTACCGGGTCAACTCTTTGGGGTGTCTTATAAATGGAGTAATTACCCTGGGTAACAATTCTCCCAAAAGGCAACAAAGCCTAGCTTAAAGTCCCAACTAGGGACATATTTAACTACTGCTCTCACTAACTGAAAAGTTGACAGAGCAAAAGGACTTGTGCTAACATAAAGATGTTTTTTTCTTAGAAGTTATGAAAACAATATAATAGCAAGCTCTCACTCCCACCAATGCACACCATTAATAGGTGGCTTCAATACTCACAGACTTCTCAGAAACTGGCAACTGGTGTAATAAAAAATATTTTTGACTGCCCATGACACTGGAATCAGACCAACTGCAATGCTTATCGGCAGTCTACTGCTGCCCGTATTGTACTAGATAAAGTTTATTCCTTCTGTACTCTCTTCTCATTTTTTAAAAATGAACTCGACTGAAAATACAATATGTAAATTACACCACCTTAACAGCATATACAGGGAAAGCCCTGACAGTGTCACATACTGAATGCAAACATGATGGCACAATACACACTCATCACATGGCTCTCTCATACAAAAGTGACCCATCTCCAACCCTACTAATACCAATGATCAAATACCTTAATATTTTGAAATAATGTAACACAAACTTACCCTACTACTTAGCACTGCTTTAAATTTATTTATTTATTTTATTTTTATTTTACATTTGTTGATCAGGATAGTCCAACTGGATACTTGTCCATTTTCAGCAGAGGCCCGGGGAGAAAAGCTCCATACATACATACAGAAAAAGTGTTACGTTAAACAAGTTAAAGCACTGTTACAGATACAATACATACAATAAAAGTCATTCATTCATAAATAAATCTGATTTGTTATAGAATAACAATTAGCAAGCAATGTAGGGGTGGCCAAAAGACCTCTTTAGCACATGTTTATAAATAACTTCTCTTCACCAGCTAACCAACCACTCTTGCTCCCCAGCCTTAGCACTCAACAACTTAGCTTAATTAAAAGGAGGAGAATCCTACCACTGCAACAGAACTAAATCTAATAAAACCTATATAAAATAACCAGACATGCCCACACCTTAAACTAAGCTACACTTACCAACTAAAGTACTTGAAAATAAAGTGCCGGCACATCCGGAAGAAATATATGAACTACCAATACCTACCATCATATTAAAAGAAACCACACTTACCTAATGCTACCAAAATACCTGGGACTTAAGCCAACATTGTCCCAGCCAATCATCTTGGAGACTAAAATGTCAGCAATTTAGCTTTGTAGTACCAAAGAGAAGAATCCTCCCCTAACCTACCCATATATTCCAGCCCTCCTCCCATCTTCTCCTCTCTTGCTCTTGTGACTTTTAAACTCTCCCTCCCCCACTAACCAGCTTACCCCTTCTTAAAATAAGTAACATTCTCCAGTCCCCCCCACTCTTCTAAACTAACTCAGTGACCCAGCGACAAATGAGTCAGAAAAGGAAACTACATTTGACTGCAGCAAGATGATTATTGTATTTGTTGCAAACAGCTTTTTACAGTCTTAAGTAGAACTTCTTTTGCTTTCAAAGTGAAGAATATTTTTAGCTACAATTCTGGCAAGTGTAGGGCCCCCTTAGGTGCTGGGCCTCATTGCAACTAACCAATCCAATTAGGCTAAGGCTGGCCTTATGTAGAGGAGTATGTGTACTTATTTCTTAACATTTTAACATTTCAGCCTTTTGAAATTTCAGTATTGTACACTCAGTATTGTTTTATTGTTTTTCACTAAATTGACACGGACCCATTTCTAGCATTTATGTTATAGTTTTAGCTTATGTAGACAATATAAGTTTGTAAGTAAAAGCAAGAAAATAAAATAAAGGTTTTTATAAAGTTTTTTGTAAATTTAAAATAGATAAATTGTTCTAAATAGAAATAAAATAGGGAAGGTGATTAAATATAGGGAGAGAAAAATGTATGGGAAGAATGTAGTTATAATAAGGAAAACAAGCAAATGCTTGGAGTTTATTTTGTGGGTGGCAGTTTAAGTAAAGGTAACCAGTTAAAGCTGTCAGATATATGAGAAGGCATGCTGAGAAGATGGGCTAGAATTCAGGAAGGCAAAAAGAACTGTTACTTTATCAAAAGTGTTATTTTGGCCTTATTAATATATACAGCTGCATTCAGGACCGGCCTTTGGTCAACTGGTGCCCTAGGCAAAATGTCTCCAAAGTGCCCCCCAACAGCACCCACTGCCCTCATCCTGGTCTATCTACACCATACAGATTACTGGAAAAATGCTCCTGCCAGAGCAGCGCCCTAGGCAGCTGCCTAGTTGTCCTATGCCTAAGGCTGGTTATGGCTGCATTGTTTCCTTTACCAGTGGGAAGGGAACAAAGTTTATTTGTATACAGATATATCTGTGCATTTATTTTTATGCAGTCACTAGATAAGTATAAACGATGGGCTCATCATGTATACAAACCAATCCATTTATATTGCAGAACAATGTATTAACATGCAGACAGGCAACAACAAGCTAGCTAGCAAGCCATAATACAGGAAACAAAATTGTTACAATTATGATTTGAGGGCATAAGATCTAACAAATGAAATATTTTCAAGAGGAGTGTGCTACATGGAAACCTATGTGACAAAGGGTGAGTTTACTAACATTTATAAATGCTGAAATGTGGTCATACTGAAATAACAATAGATGGGATAAACCAAAGAGGGAAATTAGAAAGGCAAATCTTTCAACTAAGTCTAATTTTGCAGGTGTTCCAGATTTTGTCTAGCCTTCATAACATTTTTGACTTTCTGGTAAATCACTAATGATTACGGTCAGCCAGTAACGCCAGATATTAGTTTCATACTTTGTTTAGAAAATACAAGTTGATGCAAAGTTAATATTTTAAAATTATCCCTAATTTTAGGCCTTTCCTCCTCCAATATTTTTGACTTGGTCACTGATTCTTCAGCAAATTCAGAATTATGAAAAAGGATGTATGCATAGAAACATGAATGGATGGCTGGATGAGGTGGGATGGTAACGGTGTATGGTTCATGGTTCAAAAAATAATGTCCACTAAGCAGTTAGTGAAAAACATAGAGGAGAAGAAATGTAAAAATAAAGATGGCTTGTGAGAAATAGGAGAGTAAGACTATAAATTAAAGAAAATTCTTTAGAACTAACTAAAGTGGAACTATGCCCTTTATGTAAGCAGTTATCTGGGGATTTTGTCACAAATAAACAAAATAAGAGTCAATATTATATAAAGAACAGAGTGAAAGGTTATGTAGAGTGAGGCTGTCCTTCCTAGTTTTTTGGGGGTTTCTAATACCATGACAAGAATGGACCCCACTCCAAAGTGAAAGTATGATTAAAAGTTCTTGAAATTAGTATTGTTTCAGTCTTTAATGTTAGACAATAGTGCTTCACAGCACCTGCACAGTGCCCAGAAGTTACTCCTACAGTTCATACAATTACATATATTGGGGTAGCATATCTAAACAGGACTGTAAATTTTATTTTATAAGACCCGTTGCTCCTACTACTATTGAAACTCTCTGGGTATCCTTCTTTTGCATTACTCTCGTATCTGCCTGCAAATCCTG
Source organism: Protopterus annectens (assembly GCF_019279795.1). Taxonomy (NCBI): domain Eukaryota; kingdom Metazoa; phylum Chordata; order Ceratodontiformes; family Protopteridae; genus Protopterus; species Protopterus annectens. Next base: position 1,424,463,735 of record NC_056743.1, read on the forward strand.
GTATTTTATGACTTTGTGTCTCTGCATATAAGAGACTGTACCCACTAGGTGTAACAGTTTCAATGATCAGTGCTACTTTTGTCTTCCTTTCATGGACTACGATATCTGGTTTCCTTGCATCTATTTTCTGAACTGTTGGTAATGGGTGATCCCATGTGATATAAACTTTATTATTCTCTATAATGCTTTGTGGTTCATGTTTCCAATGCTTCTCTGCTACTTCAAAATTGTAATGTTTACACAATCCCCAATGTGACAGTTATGTAGTGGTGTGAAATGGTGTGAAATGTACTATAGAGAAAGAATCATTTATTGTTTCATAATCTTAATATTGTCAGTTTTTATGTACGTATAAGTAAGAAAATGGAAATGCCCTGGTTAAAAAATGTTATGTATGAACATATGTTTTTGGAATGTAGGAAAGAATAGGAGCATGTGAGACTAGAATTGCAAGACTATATGTGTGTGTATGTATATATATATATATATATATATATATATATATATATATATATATATACATATATATATATATATATATATATATATATATATATAATATATATGTGTATATATATATATATATATATATATATATATATATATATACATATTGTATATATATATATATATATATATATATTATATATGTATATATATGGTTCTACCTCACATAAACGAAACACCAAAACACCGACAACGCAATCACCAAAACCACATAACCGACAGTACAAAAACACGAAATTCCACATGCCCGACAACGAAATAACCGACAGTACACAAACACGAAACCTCATACACTTCACACACCACAATCAACAAACAAAACACATTCCCCGTCCAAAAACCACATACACAACACAAGCACACCAAAATCCCTACAAACCCACACTAAACCTCACATACACAACTACCTACAACCCTAACCCAAACCCTAACCCTAAGGTCCGTCACCAGACACTTACCTGACCCGCTCCCTAACCCTAACTCACTTATCCCGCCCCTAACCCAAACAGAATCACTACACACTTACCTGACCGCCTCCTAACCCTAACTCACTTATCCCTTTAACCCAAACACAATCACTACCGCACACTTACCTGACCGCTCCTAACCCTAACTCACTTAACCCACCCTATCCACACTTACCTTACTTGCACCCTAACATCCGTCACTACCGCATACTTACACAGCCTTTTTCCCATTTCGGCATCCTCGGCCGGTGCTTTCATCCGTCAGGTCGGTCTTCTGCTTGTCGATCTTCTAGGTCCCGCTGCGTCGGTCTTCTGTGCTGTCGATCTTCTGGGGCTCATGATTTCCCTCGATGTTCAAGTGTCGTTGAAGTGAGGTAGAACCATATATATATACATATATAGATATATATATATATATATATATATATATATATATATATGTATATATATATATATATATATATATATATATATATATATATATATATATGGGTCTACTTCATATGATCGAAACCTCATATGATCGACACTAAACCACCTAAAGCTCAAAACACCGAAAACTCATTTAATCGAAACTCATAACATCGACACATGAAATTCAAAGCACTTTGCCCTTTCCCCACTGTAGCACGACCCTGGAGTTAGAATAAATAGTTAGGGGGGTGTGGGGGGGCACAACCCCCCACATTGGGGGGGGGTGGAGCCCCCCACATTATTTAGATAAATATTGTCATTTATGTTATAAGTATCCATGTGTATGTTTAAAATTTATTATGTATGTGGGAGGCTGTGCCCCTCACACCCCGCCATCTACTTATTCTAACTCCAGGGTCATGCTACAGTGGGGAAAGGGCATAATGCTTTGAATTTCATGTGTCGATGTTTTGAGTTTCGATCAAATAAGCTTTAGGTGTTTTGGTCTCTCTGAAAAGTTTGTCGATCATATGAGCTTTCGATCATATGAAATAGACCCATATATATCTATATATATATATATATATATATATATATATATATATATATATATATATATACATATATGGCTCTACTTCAGTAGATTGAACTTTTAAATGTTTGAAGACGATATGGCCAAGACCATAACATCGAACATTTAAAAGTTCGAAAACTGAAGAAAAAATAAAAAAAAAAAAAAAAAACTAAACCTGCATAGCAGGGGGGCGATCCCCCCTGCACCTCACACATACCCCGCTACTTAAATATACTAACTCTGAGATCGCACTACATTGCAGAAAAGGGAAATCTTCCCATTGCACACTGTACGCGGATCTCCATTCAGTCCATTTGAACTTTTAAATGTTCAATGTTATGGTCTCAACCATATCGTCTTCGAACATTTAAAAGTATATATATATAGATATGCAGTATATGCATGATACATGCCGAACATGATATGTCAGTCTGTTTTGCAGAAAATTAAAGAGATTAATTTATATACTCTAAAAAGGAAGACTTTCCTTAAAATTCAGAAAAGATTACTATGATCTAAAAGCCTTATATAAGAAGTTTCTGCATTATGGTAAGCTTTTCTGATTCTTAGATCACTCTATCAATGAGTTTTTTATCCACGAGGTGGGAGCTTATTCTGAAAGCCACGTATTAATGCAGCATTTCAAGGGCATGGCTAATGCTACCCAGTCACCTTTTCCTCCTTAGAAATATCCACAGCTTCTGATTTGCTCACCTGAATGATTCTTTCACTTGTCCTAATAAAATTGTACTGTAAGAAGAAAAATGAATGCCATTAAAAGAGAGCAGTCAAAAGTTCAGAAAAACTGTGATGTGAGAGGTATGCATGTTTGTAGGGGCATAAGTGAAGCTGAATAAATGTGTGCAGTGTGTGTGTGTGTGTGTGTGTGTGTGTGTGTGTGTGTGTGTGTGTGTGTGTGTGTGTGTGTGTGTGTCTGCCTGGGTGGTTGCAGAATGCTAGATATGAGGTCACAAGTCTGGGTGTGTGAGTGATTTTGTGTGTGTGTGTGTGTGTGTGTGTGTGTGTGTGTGTGTGTGTGTGTGTGTGTGTGTGTGTGTGTGTGTGTGTGTGTGTGTGTGTGTGTGTGTGTGTGTGTGTGTGTGTGTGTGTGTCTGTGTCTGCCTGGGTGGTTGCAGAATGCTAGATATGAGTTCACAAGTCTGGGTGTGTGAGTGATATTGTGTGTGTGTGTGTGTGTGTGTGTGTGTGTGTGTGTGTGTGTGTGTGTGTGTGTGTGTGTGTGTGTGTGTGTGTGTGTGTGTGTGTGCATGTGTGTGTGAGTTTGTTGGAGTGTGGGTATAGGTGGGTATGCGTGCATGTGCATGTGAATATGTGCACGCGCATGTGTGTGTGTGTGTGTGTGTGTGTGTGTGTGTGTGTGTGTGTGTGTGTGTGTGTGTGTGTGTGTATGAGCTTGTTGGAGCATGGGTACATGTATTTCTGTAAGTGTGAGCTAGTGCCAAGGGGGCTTGCTTGTGTATGAGTGTGTGGTGTGTGTGTGTGTGTGTGTGTGTGTGTGTGTGTGTGTGTGTGTGTGTGTGTGTGTGTGTGTGTGTGTGTGTCTGGAAGGGGGGAACTGAATGTGTGTGTGTTTGCATGTAGGAGTGAATCTGCTAATGGATGCATGTGCTATTAGGGAGATTATTAGTGTGGTCAGGTCTGACAGTGCAGTGTTCAGTTCAGAGACACAGTAATGAGCAAGTAATCAGGTGGTTCTCAGTGTGCTTTGCCACATCTCTAAATCAGAAAGAGAACTTCTTTGAATCCCAAGATATGTGTCATTCAAATATAAAACAACAATAATGTATGTTAGTGTTTAAAGATGTCTCCTGGTGTACTGCATGGCATTACTTTTTAACTATTTTGTTCTGCAGTGTGATACAATGTATAGCTATTTTTGTTATCATAAAAACAGTCTTCTAAAAATGAGCTCTCTTTGATAGCCGGATAACAGAGAATAAGACTGGAGTATAGGCTTGATGGACACTGTTTGGGGTTATTTAGAGTGTTGAGAATTTAGCAGCTAACTGAGTAGGGGTATGGAAAATACTGGAGAGCTATTAGCTAACTGAGCTAGGATGTGTCAAATACTGGAAAATTAATAGCTAACTGAGCATGGATATGGAATGTACTGGAAAGTTAATTGCCGACTGAGCAGGAATATGGAGAATACAAGAAAGTTAATAGCTGACTGAGCAGGGATATGAAAACCACTGGACTGTTAATAACTGAGCAGGATGATGGAGAGTACTGTTGAACTTCAAGTTGATTAAACAATAGTTGCTGAAAAAGATGATTAAACTACTAGATTCTGGTAGCAGAAACAGTGTTTGATGTGGCTGACAGGAAAGGGGTCGACGTGAAAATGTAAAAAAGGGATGTGAAAGTCTGAGTTTGGTAGTTATCAGAGAAATGGGTAAAAAAAGAGAAGAGTGGAGAGTAATGGGGAGTGAGAAGAGAAGAGGAATATTGAGAGAACAGAAGCAGCAAAGTAGAAGAAGAATAGAGACTGAGTAAAACAGAAGAGAGTTTTGGAAATATATCACCTGGTATGGACGGTCTGTCTCTACAATAATGCTTGATAATGATAGTAATTTAAATAATATGAGTCAGCTTTAATGTTTCAAAATATTTTGGAAGGAGATGATTGTTTATGGAAGTTATGCTTATTTTTCTACATAAGAAAAACATAGAAACCCCTTAGGGATGAATTTGCTTCTTAACAACTGAATATAAAATATTACAGAAAATAAATAATAAGGCCTTTTAAGGTGACTGACTATGAAACAAAACTTGTGTGGTTAAGGAAAAAAATGAAAGGGATTATTGGAAACATACAGTAAGGGAAAATTTTGAAGATGATTTTGGAGATGATTAAGTGAAGATTATTAAAAAAAAAAATGTCAATAGATTAAAGTCAAGCATTTGACCATTAATACATTTGTTCATTCATTCATTCATTCATTCATTCCTTTTATTTCTTAGCTAGGTAAGTGAACCAGTTCAAGGGATCTTCTTCAGCCATGATTTCAGTCAAAGGTAAATACATATATACAGACCTATGCAGTCTGTAATGAAACTGAAAGTGTGAATGTTGGGGGAATATCTACTCAGTCTGAAGGTGCACTTCCTGTGAATATTCTCTGCACATCAATGTACACTGATCTTAAGAGTTATAAAAGTGTAGGGAGTCACAGCCGATCACATCAGGGGGTGCAGGGAGTGATGCTGCACTGAAAAATACTTTAAAGGTGTAGCAGTGAGTTTCTGAATTTGCTGTTGTTGTTTGAACTGCAGTTTGTCTTTGAAATGCTAGGACTCAGAAGATTGCATCTCGCACTTCTAATACGAAAACAGAAAAATAGGAAAAGTTCACAAAATGTTCAGTATATCACATCAGGTTAACTGTAGTATGGGGAAGGATTTCTAAACTGCTTCCCTGGTGACTGGAGTTCAACTAATAGCCTCAGCAGAGAAGGAGACAGGCAGGTTTAGGGGAAGAGTGAAGGGACATGAAACACTCATTTCTCAAGGTGGGAAGTTACAGGCATGTAGGGACACTCTAGGAGCAGCTAACTTCCTGGGTAAAGACTAGGAAGCTCACCTCTCATAGTAATTTAATTTATGTTAGCATAGAAAATGAATAAAATCATTAAAAAAAAAAGGTTAGAAAAGTACAAAAGGTGATTAAACAGCAATCTTTAAAATTAAGGAATGAAGTATGCTGACTGTAAGAACAACTACCTGTTGTACATTTCTGCATTGCCGGTTGTATTATTGATTTTTGAAAATTCTACATTATTTTTGTGTGTGCATACTTTGATTTTTTTTTCACCCAGGCTGTGTCTGCATCTGGCCCACTGGATCAGTGTACTACCCCTGTGAACAAATCAAAAATAAATAACATAGGGGCTTTCCAAGATGGTGATACACTAATCAGCAGCATAAATGCAGGTCTCCAAGTGTAAAAAAAGTAACTGATACATAAGGGCCAGTAATTCTTCCTGTTTTAGTAAAATTCAGTTACTGTCTAATAAATGCACTGTCTGGATGCCAGCAAATGAGAAAATTAGATAGCTCAAAAAATAATCAACTAGAGAAAACACTGACTGGGAAAATCCTGCAGCAGTTCAGCAAAAAGCAGGTCAAGCTCCAATGTTGGTACAATAGATTGCTTCAAATAATTTAGAGGAAAAGTTAGTCAAATGTGCTCAGAGTTGATTTAAAATAAATGAACATTTTAAGGACTATATCAACTCAAATAACAAAAGGCTGGAAAACATGGAAGGGGTTTTATACAGCTATTCAGATGAACTGATAAAACAGCAAAAAATACAGGTCAAAATGAAGACAAGGCCGGTTGTGTATGAGTTTCAAAAATGGTATAGTTAGGGAACACACAGAGATCTGAGATTTTCTGCTGTACCAGAGAAACTGGAAGGAACAGACTGTTAATTTTATGAAAACACAAATAAGTAACTGGGTTGGTATTCTACAGCAGGATTTGTTAATTGAAAGAACACATCAAGTGTATGCTTCAAACCCTGCCATGAGAAAGCAGCCAAGACCTGTACTAATAAAGATGCAATCATAACAACAAAAAGAGTTGATCCTGTCAAAATTGTGGAAGAAGGGAAAATTATTAAAAATTGGAGACAGTAGAGTGCTTATGGAAAATGATTATTCATTGTGTACCAGACAGAAGTGAAGCAAATTTATCCAAGCAATCAGGGAATGTCAAGAAGCAGGTATGAGATTCAAACTGCTATATCCAGTTGTCTTCAGAATATTTTTTTTCTGAAGGAGTAAAATCATATTTTGATGCATAACAGGCTAAGGGGAAAATATAAAAGTTTGTTCAACAAAGGGTGAGATATCAAACAAAAGGGGACTCCTCTTATCATTCTTCTGATGGTAAGGCTCATAGAGAGAAACTTTGCCAATGAAATCATTTCCAATGTTCCTAAGGAAACTGAGGGACAGAAAAAATACAGGAGTTGACTAGAAGGATCATGAATACCTTGGACTTGATCAAGAGTCTGCGGTTGGGAGATGAAGATGAATAGGAAATAGACCTTCAGCACTGAAATTAGTGAATAAATGTGAGACTATAAAGCATCAATCTCATTTTTGAAATATGATTTTACAAGAGGCTGAGAAAGATTCAATTTTTGTCATAGGTTCATAGGCTCATACATATATACTAGGCCAGTGACTACCAGGACCTTTATGAGCCTAGCCATGCAATCCAAACCAACTGTGTCCCTATGTATCATGGGTGTTTAATAGGAGAGAACATGTTAGGACATTTCTAGAGGTAATATGAGGGGTATGTTAGTTGAGAAATTGCTTTCTGATTCTGTGTATCAGAGATATAGGAGCCAGACTCCGGGGTGAATTTCAAATTTCCTATTATTTGGTCAAGGTTATGGCTTAAATAGAAAACCAAGAACCAAAAACCACAAATGGAATTACCACTGGAAAAGGTGCCCCAATCAATGTGAAGACGCTGTGGAGTACAACAAAGCTGCCGCTCACCAAAAGAATCCAAGGCCCATAAACGTTCCAAAAGCTTTATTGAGTAACACAAACAGGAAAAAACGTCGACCTAGGTTTCGTCCGTTGTACGAACTTCATCAGAACACATCTTACTACATTCAAACTCCTTATATATATGTGCACAAGGAACTAAGTGAGCCTATTGACCAATGAAATTCGTGTGAATCATAAACAGCAATTAATTAATTAATCAGCTGAAACCAAAAATACAAAGACATGTACCCTATATTTAGACCAAATCACATTAAGTTGAATTAAATAAATAAATAAATAAATGTGACCCCTCCTATAAATAAAATACAAATAAATATGCACCCTAATACCTATTGTTAAACATTAAAACTAAATAAAATGAATTATATGTATAATGTAACCAACTATCGACCAATACATAAAAAACTGCAATGCCATTCGACGTTATAGCTAAACATAATGTAATACAGAGTTGTATAAGAGTACCAAATAAATCGTACTAACTATTAAACTATATTGTATAAAATTGATAAATGTTTTAAATATTATGAATAATAAATAAATAGAATATAAATAGTGGGATATCTTAAATGGAAAAATGGGAAATATATGTGTATGTGTGTAAATAAATATTGATGAATGATTAAAAATAATTATGAATTATAAAAATGAACTATAAAAATGGCCCGGCAATATGACTAAAGATAAATATATATAATTAGTATAAATATTTAATATAAATATGTATAAAAATATCTACATATAAATATATAAATATATAAGTATATAAAAAATATATAAAAATATATATAAATATATATATAATATCTATTATATAATATATAATGTAATGTCGAACTGGTAATGGGGAGCAATAAAAACCAAACCATAATATAATATAATATTCCATGTACAAATTATACACACCCACTAAAACCCCTTAATGTTGTTCAACCATAGAAGAGGCTTAATACTAGTGTATTCATTTAAACCAGGGTGTTGATTAGCGTTAAGTAATAACTGCATCTTCAATTCTGACAAATCTAAATTATGTTTAGTTAATTTTCCTTGTAAGTCCACATGCTGGTGGGTGACCCCAAAGAACTTAAAGGAATGATTTTGAAATTGATTAATGTGTCTGGCAAGGGCATTCGTTAATTTATTATTCTTAATACTCAATAAATGTTCTTTTACCCTGTCCCTAAGATGTCTACTAGTTTTGCCTACATAAAATCCCTCGCACTGTTGACACACAGCTATGTAAACAACATTTTTGTACTGACTGATCCTAATATTGTATTTATTAACTGTCACAACAGTGTCAATATTAATCATATGCTTACAGGTTGAACATCTACCACATTTGTAATTGCCCGCCGGTTTTAAAGAATCAATGTGGGTATTACTATTCAAACCCTCGAATATGTCCTTAAAAGAAGTGTCCTTCCTAAACACATATTTTATATTCCCTGCAAACATTTCTCCCAAAGATTTATCCGTACTTATAAGTTTCCAATTTTTATTGATAATGTCTTTTATATATGAAGAAATGCCATTAAAGGTGGTAATGTACAAAGGAATATTATTGCAAATAAATTTGCTCACATCTATAGCTTGACTTGGATGACTTTCCCTCGGAATCAAATCCTTACTGAGTAATATGGGTTTGTATATACCCTTGTTCCTTTTATATTTCACTTCTTTGGCTATATCTCTACAAAATTCAAATGGATAACCCCTATTTAAAAATAAAAGACTAATGTATGTAATTTCCTGATCAAAGTCCACGTCCTCACTGACCATTCTTGCTGCCCTCACCATCTGTCCTTTAACCACTGCTTTTTTTTGATGGTGAGGGTGCCAGCTATCAAAATGTAGGTACGAATTTGAGAAGGTGGACTTCCTATGTATATTTGACACTAACTTCTTGCCAACCTTGTCATAAGTTAGCTTGATATCTAAATAACTAATACTTTCTTGACTAATGACATATGTAAATTTTAAAAAGGATACACTATTGTTAATATACTCTAAAAAACATTTTAAAATCGCTTGCTCCCCTTTCCAAATAATAAATAAATCATCTAAAAACCGACCATAAAATTTAATATATTTAAAATATTCTGAATTGAACACATAATTGACTTCCCAATAAGTTAAAACAAAATTCGCGAAGCCCGGGGCACACGCTGCCCCCATGGCTACACCACTAACCTGTTTGTAATAGGCCCCGTCAAAAAATATAAAGTTATTTTTTAATACAATGCCCATTAATTTGACTAAAACATTAATCTTGTTCTGATCATACAGGTTGGTGTAGTATAATTGTTCCTCTAACCAGTCCAAACCTCTATCCTGGGGTATAACCGTGTACAAGTTGCACACGTCCATGGTAACAAAAGTGTCATTAACTTCAAATTCTACGGCTTTGATTTTACCCAAAAAGTCCCAGGAATCCTTCAGAATATATGAAAAAAATGCAATACCTGACTTCAAATGATGGTCCAAAAATTTACTAATGAAATGTGTCTTGCTGCGTTTACCATCTACTATTGGTCTAAATTGTAGGTTATCCAAACCTTTGTGTATTTTTGGGATACCAAAAATACCACTAACCACAGGGAAATCATTCTGTAAGAATTGCCATTCATGTTCATCCAATTCTCCTTGAAACAGCATATCAAATAGTGTTGTGTCAATCCTCTTATTTGCTATATTTATCTCGTTCCTACTAATCTCTGTGTATGTTTCATCAACCAACATTGCATTCATATAAGAGACATAATCGTTACTATCCACTATCACAATGCCATTGCCCTTGTCGGGTTTCATAATTCTAATATTCTCAATGGCCAAAATTCTACCTAAAATGAGCTCCTCTTGTTTAGTTAAATTTTTCCCATTACATAATTTCCGACCATATTTGCTGTAGGCATCCCTAAAATCGTTTTCAGTCACCTTTTCAAAAACTGCTATCTTATCATTCATAGGGGGATTATAGGTGCTAGGTTTGGACAATCTGTTATTGCCATTCTCAATATTTCCCCAAGTATTACTCTGGTACAATATTTTCAAATTTAACTTTCGGGTAAATAGTTTCAAGTCAATTATGCTGTTAACCAGGTTACCCCTCCTCTTTGGTACAAAACTAAAGCCCTTTGAGAACAATTCAACACTATCTCTATCAAAGGACTGATTAGTATAATTATATAACTTAAAATCACCCTTGTTGTTCTCAACAACATTAGGTTTAAAAAACAACCCGCATCCCCTTTGTCTTCCAAATGTTAAATTATCATTCATCTGTGTATACCCATCAATATCCACTGTTAAACTAGTGTTATGATTGTTACAATTGTCGGCATTGCTTACATTGAAATCAACCATTTCCTCTGTTTGCAATTGTTCAGCATAATCATAAATTGACAAGTCAATCAGTGCATCACTATTAATTGTGATGTTTGAATGCGTACCCCCATCAATTGACATGGTCATACATTGACCGTTCTCTTGTGTGCCACCATCACTACCTAGTACCAAATCGGTACTAGGATTAAGACATGCTTGAACATTAACATTGGAATCAATTAAATCAAACGTTTGCAATTGCTCATCATAATCATAAAATGACAAATCATAAATTGAATAATTATTGTCCATAGTATTAAAACACTTATCACTGTCAAATGGCATTGTCTTACAACGATCAAATTTACAACTATTTTGATAAATAATGTCATTATTTCCAGAAGTACTCCGTCGTTCTTCACTGGTATGAACATAACTTGTACTGTCCCGTCTGAGTCGGTCTGCTATTGGGGACCGAACAATGTCAATTTTGTTGCGTGCTTCCGTATTTGAAAAATAATTATAATCCGGTATCAGCCGTGGTGTACTACACTCGTACACAAAAGTATCATGCAAACCATTGTCCCTGTCCACATCGTCAACATTGACAGTAATGGCGTGGTTGTCACTAAACGCACCCCTAAATAAATTGTCAGATTCACATTGTATATCAACTTGATCAGTAACCTCAGTCCCAGATGGAAGAAAATTAATCACAGGAACTGGATAACAATCAACAATATCACTACTAACCACATTGCGACCGTGGATGGTATTACATGACTTGGTCCCAAGACCAAAAGAAGAAGAAGAAGAAAAAATAGGAGGGTCAAGATGCTTACCCAATACCTCAACGCGGTGGACGCCATCGGCTACTTGCGCGTCCCCCACCCTTTTTTTGCTGTTGAAAGTTAACTTTCCCATTTTTATCGTGGTCTCTTCTTGGTCGAACTGCTGTATACTCGTATTCTTCCTCCTCTTCGTAATGATGTTGCCCCTTGAGCCTCTTTGATCTCCTAAGACCATCGCCCTCTCTCAATTCGTCGTACTGCTGGAATCCATGACTATCTGTATGCAAGGGGGATGTGATGTCATCCAATACATCAAGACGGTTTGTGCTCACTTCCGGTCTCCCCTCATTGGGACTGTTTCTTGTGGGTTTAGATTTTGGATACACCAATCCGGAAGAATACACCTTCGTGTCCCTTTTAATTTTAAGCTGCTTTTTATCGTAAATGATGTTGCAACTATGTTCAACCTCTTTAATTACATTAATATAGTTTGTATAATATTGGTCGAAAAGCAAATCCTGACTAATGGAACTGTTTAATCGTTCCAATTCTAATAAAAGTGTGTCTATTTTCTTCTCATTATATGTAATCATAATTTCCATAAGTGCTATCCCCGTTTTATTGAATAATTCATGCAGCTCATTTAACATGTCGGGTTCATGCTCGCTGCCATTGGGGTAACGCCACAGCCTCAGTCCTTTGGGAACTATCCCCAACTCTATGTTTCTCCGTAAGTACCCATTTTCCATTTGGGTTCTTTTCAATTTAAACATTTTTACTTCAAAGGTTCTCAGCCATTCACGCATGTTACCTTCCATCTGGTTATTTGGAATACCGGTAGAATGAGATTTGGTGTTAAAAGAATACTGGTTGGTTCTCCAGGAGTCACTAACAGGCTCGGGTTGCACATTCACTCGAGTAGCATGAAAAACTTGCCCACTGGCTGTACCTTGGGTACCAGCAACTGTAGGTGCCGTAGGCGGGGTCGCTTGTGTCAAAGGTAGCCCCAAACTACTACCGGAGTCCAAACTGGCATTGAAGGTAGTCATAAGTTTGTTAATAATTACAGAATGCTGTTTGAGCTGCTCATTCATGTCCTTCAACAGCACAGCCACATCGATTGATCCACCTTCCTCCTCCATGCCGAAACACCAGAAAACCAAGAACCAAAAACCACAAATGGAATTACCACTGGAAAAGGTGCCCCAATCAATGTGAAGACGCTGTGGAGTACAACAAAGCTGCCGCTCACCAAAAGAATCCAAGGCCCATAAACGTTCCAAAAGCTTTATTGAGTAACACAAACAGGAAAAAACGTCGACCTAGGTTTCGTCCGTTGTACGAACTTCATCAGAACACATCTTACTGCATTCAAACTCCTTATATATATGTGCACAAGGAACTAAGTGAGCCTATTGACCAATGAAATTCGTGTGAATCATAAACAGCAATTAATTAATTAATCAGCTGAAACCAAAAATACAAAGACATGTACCCTATATTTAGACCAAATCACATAAAGTTGAATTAAATAAATAAATAAATAAATGTGACCCCTCCTATAAATAAAATACAAATAAATATGCACCCTAATACCTATTGTTAAACATGAAAACTAAATAAAATGAATTATATGTATAATGTAGGGGGGGGGGGGGGGGGGGGGGGGGGGGGGGGGGGGGGGGGTGTCTCTACAATAATGCTTGATAATGATAGTAATTTAAATAATATGAGTTAGCTTTAATGTTTCAAAATATTTTGGAAGGAGATGATTGTTTATGGAAGTTATGCTTATTTTTCTACATAAGAAAAACATAGAAACCCCTTAGGGATGAATTTGCTTCTTAACAACTGAATATAAAATATTACAGAAAATAAATAATAAGGCCTTTTAAGGTGACTGACTATGAAACAAATCTTGTGTGGTTAAGGACAAAAATGAAATGGATTATTGGAAACATACAGTAAGGGGAAATTTTGAAGATGATTTTGGAGATGATTAAGTGAAGATTATTAAAAAAAATGTCAGTAGATTAAAGTCAAGCATTTGACCATTAATACTTTTGTTCATTCATTCATTCATTCATTCCTTTTATTTCTTAGCTAGGTAAGTGAACCAGTTCAAGGGATCTTCTTCAGCCATGATTTCAGTCAAAGGTAAATACATATATACAGACCTATGCAGTCTGTAATGAAACTGAAAGTGTGAATGTTGGGGGAATATCTACTCAGTCTGAAGGTGCACTTCCTGTGAATATTCTCTGCACATCAATGTACACTGATCTTAAGAGTTATAAAAGTGTAGGGAGTTACAGCCGATCACATCAGGGGGAGCAGGGAGTGACGCTGCACTGAAAAATACTTTAAAGGTGTAGCAGTGAGTTTCAGAATTTGCTGTTGTTGTTCGAACTGCAGTTTGTCTTTGAAATGCTAGGACTCAGAAGATTGCATCTTGCACTTCTAATACGGAAACAGAAAAACAGGAAAAGTTCACAAAATGTTCAGTATATCACATCAGGTTAACTGTAGTATGGGGAAGGATTTCTAAACTGCTTCCCTGGTGACTGGAGTTCAACTAATAGCCTCAGCAGAGAAGGAGACAGGCAGGTTTAGGGGAAGAGTGAAGGGACACGAAACACTCATTTCTCATGGTGGGAAGTTACAGGCATGTAGGGACATTCTAGGAGCAGCTAAATTCCTGGGTAAAGACTAGGAAGCTCACCTCTTATAGTAATTTAATTTATGTTAGCATAGAAAATGAATAAAATCATTCAAAAAAAAGGTTAGAAAAGTACAAAAGGTGATTAAACAGCAATCTTTAAAATTAAGGAATGAAGTATGCTGACTGTAAGAACAACTACCTGTTGTACATTTCTGCATTGCCGGTTGTATTATTGATTTTTGAAAATTCTACATTATTTTTGTGTGTGCATACTTTGATTTTTTTTTCACCCAGGCTGTGTCTGCATCTGGTCCACTGGATCAGTGTACTACCCCTGTGAACAAATCAAAAATAAACAACATAGGGGCTTTCCAAGATGGTGATACACTAATCAGCAGCATAAATGCAGGTCTCCAAGTGTAAAAAAAGTAACTGATACATAAGGGCCAGTAATTCTTCCTGTTTTAGTAAAATTCAGTTACTGTCTAATAAATGCACTGTCTGGATGCCAGCAAAGAAGAAAATTAGATAGCTCAAAAAATAATCAACTAGAGAAAACACTGACTGGGAAAATCCTGCAGCAGTTCAGCAAAAAGCAGATCAAGCTCCAATGTGGGTACAATTGATTGCTTCAAATAATTTAGAGGAAAGGTTAGTCAAATGTGCTCAGAGTTGATTTAAAATAAATGAAAATTTTAAGGTCTATATCAACTCAAATAACAAAAGGTTGGAAAACATGGAAGGGGTTTTATACAACTATTCAGATGAACTGATAAAACAGCAAAAAATACAGGTCAAAATGAAGACAAGGCCGGTTGTGTATGAGTTTCAAAAATGGTATAGTTAGGGAACACACAGAGATCTGAGATTTTCTGCTGTACCAGAGAAACTGGAAGGAACAGACTGTTAATTTTATGAAAACACAAATAAGTAACTGGGTTGGTATTCTACAGCAGGATTTGTTAATTGAAAGAACACATCAAGTGTATGCTTCAAACCCTGCCATGAGAAAGCAGCCAAGACCTGTACTAATAAAGATGCAATCATAACAACAAAAAGAGTTGATCCTGTCAAAATTGTGGAAGAAGGGACAATTATTAAAAACTGGAGACAGTAGAGTGCTTATGGAAAATGATTATTCATTGTGTACCAGACAGAAGTGAAGCAAATGTATCCAAGCAATCAGGGAATGTCAAGAAGCAGGTATGAGATTCAAACTGCTATATCCAGTTGTCTTCAGAATATTTTTTTTCTTGAGGAGTAAAATCATATTTTGATGCATAACAGGCTAAGGGGAAAATATAAAAGTTTGTTCAACAAAGGGTGAGATATCAAACAAAAGGGGATTCCTCTTATCATTCTTCTGATGGTAAGGCTCATAGAGAGAAACTTTGCCAATGAAATCGTTTCCAATGTTCCTAAGGAAACTGAGAGACAGAAAAAATACAGGAGTTGACTAGAAGGATCATGAATACCTTGGACTTGATCAAGAGTCTGCGGTTGGGAGATGAAGATGAATAGGAAATAGACCTTCAGCACTGAAATTAGTGAATAAATGTGAGACTATAAAGCATCAATCTCATTTTGAAATATGATTTTACAAGAGGCTGAGAAAGATTTAATTTTGTCATAGGTTCATAGGCTCACATATATACTAGGCCAGTGACTACCAGGACCTTTATGAGCCTAGCCATGCAATCCAAACCAACTGTGTCCCTATGTATCATGGGTGTTTAATAGGAGAGAACATGTTAGGACATTTCTAGAGGTAATATGAGGGTATGTTAGTTGAGAAATTGCTTTCTGATTCTGTGTATCAGAGATATAGGAGCCAGGCCGGGTGAATTTCAAACTTTATTGAATAATTCATGCAGCTCATTTTAACATGTCGGGTTCATGCTCGCTGCCATTGGGGTAACGCCACAGCCTCAGTCCTTTGGGAACTATCCCCAACTCTATGTTTCTCACGTAGTACCCATTTTCCATTTGGGTTCTTTTCAATTTAAACATTTTACTTCAAAGGTTCTCAGCCATTCACGCATGTTACCTTCCATCTGGTTATTTGGAATAATCGTAGAATGAGATTTGGTGTTAAAAGAATACTGGTTGGTTCCCTCCAGGAGTCACTAACAGGCTCGGGCTGCACATTCACCGAGTAGCATGAAAAACTTGCCCACTGGCTGTACCTTGGGTACCAGCAACTGTAGGTGCCGTGAGGGCGGGTCGGTGTCAAAGGTAGCCCCAAACTACTACCGGAGTCCAAACTGGCATTGAAGGTAGTCATAAGTTTGTTAATAATTACAGAATGCTGTTTGAGCTGCTCATTCATGTCCTTCAACAGCACAGCCACATCGATTGATCCACCTTCCTCCTCCATGCCGAAACACCAGAAAACCAAGAACCAAAAACCACAAATGGAATTACCACTGGAAAAGGTGCCCCAATCAATGTGAAGACGCTTGTGGAGTACAAACAAAGCTGCCGCTCACCAAAAAGAATCCAAGGCCCATAAACGCTCCAAAAGCTTTATTGAGTAACACAAACAGGAAAAACGCCGACCTAGGTTTCGTCCGTTGTACCTAACTTCATCAGAACACATCTTACTGCATTCAAACTCCTTATATATATGTGCACAAGGAACTAAGTGAGCCTATTGACCAATGAAATTGTGAATCATAAACAGCAATTAATTAATTAATCAGCTGAAACCAAAAATACAAAGACATGTACCCTATATTTAGACCAAATCACATTAAGTTGAATTAAATAAATAAATAAATAAATGTGACCCCTCCTATAAATAAAATACAAATAAATATGCACCCTAATACCTATTGTTAAACATGAAAACTAAATAAAATGAATTATATGTATAATGTAACCAACTATCGACCAATACATAAAAAACTGCAATGCCATTCGACGTTATAGCTAAACATAATGTAATACAGAGTTGTATAAGAGTACCAAATAAATCGTACTAACTATTAAACTATATTGTATAAAATTGATAAGTTAATAAATATAATATTAGGATCAGTCAGTACATAAATTGTTATACCAAAAATGTTGTTTACATAGCTGTGTGTCAACAGTGCGAGGGATTTTATGTAGGCAAAACTAGTAGACATCTTAGGGACAGGGTAAAAGAACATTTATTGAGTATTAAGAATAATAAATTAATGAATGCCCTTGCCAGACACATTAATCAATTTCAAAATCATTCCTTTAAGTTCTTTGGGGTCACCCACCAGCATGTGGACTTACAAGGAAAATTAACTAAACATAATTTAGATTTGTCAGAATTGAAGATGCAGTTATTACTTAACGCTAATCAACACCCTGGTTTAAATGAATACACTAGTATTAAGCCTCTTCTATGGTTGAACAACATTAAGGGGTTTTAGTGGGTGTGTATAATTTGTACATGGAATATTATATTATATTATGGTTTGGTTTCTATTGCTCCCCATTACCAGTTCGACATTACATTATATATTATATAATAGATAGTATATATATATTTATATATATTTTTATATAATTTTTATATACTTATATATTCATATATTTATATGTAGATATTTTTATACATATTTATATTGAATATTTATACTATTATATATATTTATCTTTAGTCATATTGCCGGGCCATTTTTATAGTTCATTTTTATCATTCATAATTATTTTTAATCATTATCCATATTTATTTACACAGATATACATACAATTCCCATTTTTTCCATCTAAGATACCACACTATTTATATTCTATTTATTTATTATTCATAATATTTAAAACATGTATCAATTTTATACAATATAGTTTAATAGTTAGTACGATTTATTTGGTACTCTTATACAACTCTGTATTACATTATGTTTAGCTATAACGTCGAATGGCATTGCAGTTTTTTATGTATTGGTCGATAGTTGGTTACACTATACATATAATTCATTTTATTTAGTTTTAATGTTTAACAATAGGTATTAGGGTGCATATTTATTTGTATTTTATTTATAGGAGGGGTCACATTTATTTATTTATTTATTTATTTAATTCAACTTAATGTGATTTGTTCTAAATATAGGGTACATGTCTTTGTATTTTTGGTTTCAGCTGATTAATTAATTAATTGCTGTTTATGATTCACACGAATTTCATTGGTCAATAGGCTCACTTAGTTCCTTGTGCACATATATATAAGGAGTTTGAATGTAGTAAGATGTGTTCTGATGAAGTTCGTACAACGGATCTAAAACCTAGGCTCGACGTTTTTCCTGTTTGTGTTACTCAATAAAGCTTTTGGAACGTTTATGGGCCTTGGATTCTTTTGGTGAGCGGCAGCATTGTTGTACTCCACAGCGCCTTCACATTGATTGGGGCACCTTTTCCAGTGGTAATTCCATTTACTTTTAAGGTCTATATCAACTCAAATAACAAAAGGTTGGAAAACATGGAAGGGGTTTTATACAACTATTCAGATGAACTGATAAAACAGCAAAAATACAGGTCAAAATGAAGACAAGGCCGGTTGTGTATGAGTTTCAAAAATGGTATAGTTAGGGAACACACAGAGATCTGAGATTTTCTGCTGTACCAGAGAAACTGGAAGGAACAGACTGTTAATTTTATGAAAACACAAATAAGTAACTGGGTTGGTATTCTACAGCAGGATTTGTTAATTGAAAGAACACATCAAGTGTATGCTTCAAACCCTGCCATGAGAAAGCAGCCAAGACCTGTACTAATAAAGATGCAATCATAACAACAAAAAGAGTTGATCCTGTCAAAATTGTGGAAGAAGGGACAATTATTAAAACTGGAGACAGTAGAGTGCTTATGGAAAATGATTATTCATTGTGTACCAGACAGAAGTGAAGCAAATGTATCCAAGCAATCAGGAATGTCAAGAAGCAGGTATGAGATTCAAACTGCTATATCCAGTTGTCTTCAGAATATTTTTCTTGAGGAGTAAAATCATATTTTGATGCATAACAGGCTAAGGAAAATATAAAAGTTTGTTCAACAAAGGGTGAGATATCAAACAAAAGGGGATTCCTCTTATCATTCTTCTGATGGTAAGGCTCATAGAGAGAAACTTTGCCAATGAAATCGTTTCCAATGTTCCTAAGGAAACTGAGAGACAGAAAAAATACAGGAGTTGACTAGAAGGATCATGAATACCTTGGACTTGATCAAGAGTCTGCGGTTGGGAGATGAAGATGAATAGGAAATAGACCTTCAGCACTGAAATTAGTGAATAAATGTGAGACTATAAAGCATCAATCTCATTTTTGAAATATGATTTTACAAGAGGCTGAGAAAGATTTAATTTTTGTCATAGGTTCATAGGCTCATACATATATACTAGGCCAGTGACTACCAGGACCTTTATGAGCCTAGCCATGCAATCCAAACCAACTGTGTCCCTATGTATCATGGGTGTTTAATAGGAGAGAACATGTTAGGACATTTCTAGAGGTAATATGAGGGGTATGTTAGTTGAGAAATTGCTTTCTGATTCTGTGTATCAGAGATATAGGAGCCAGGCCCGGGGTGAATTTCAAATTTCCTATTATCTGGTCAAGGTTATGGCTTAAATAGGGTTAGGAATGGACTCCACTCCATATGGATAAGGAAGCATTTCCAGAGCATGGGGATCCTCCAAGACATATATCTGTCTCATCAACATATCTTATTTATATCAAAAGTAAAATGTATTTCTTGGATCTAGTTGTTCTGATGTTCATTTTGCAGATGTTCAAAAGGTCCATCAGAGCTGTATCCGAGAATGCCTTGAATATCAGGCATAGATCATCTTTCAGTAATCTGTGGGAAACAAAAGTATAGAGATAGGGCTTTAAGGTGATCCATATAGGGCAATGGGTTTATACTCTGGATTCTCCTGGTAAGGAACCTTTGTTAACCTTGTTAGAGGACTAATGGGCATGTGCCCTACTTTATGTCATTAATATTTGGAAGGACACTGAAAGGGAAAAAAGATGAAAAAGGGGAAGTAACTAAGTAAAACAATTTTTGTTCTTAACAGTATTTGTACAAAACATTTTATGCTATAAATTGAATGTTATATAGTAAAGCATTTTCGGTGACTGTTGTATGTGATAAAGACACTAAAATAAACAGGTACTTTTTTCTTTTCTGGTTTTAAGAAATGTAGTCATTACAATGTAAACAGAGAAGAAATGTTACAGAAAAGCACATTTAGGTCACAACATTGTAATCTTGGGCTGTTGAGGTGGGGTGTATAAGTGCACTGATTATAATATATGTAGAACTGAAAAGTTTTCTATTACTTTTGCATAGTGAATGTCTTGATTAATGCACTGAACTTAATCTAATTATAAGTTTTTTGTGTGTAATCAAGTGAGGTTTTTTAATGAGAGACCACAAATGAATAGCTTTCTTTAAGCAAATAAATGTTCTGTTCTAGTTGAGTAGACTGTAGCTGAGTGTAGCTGTACATTTTGTTCCATGTAAACTGGCTGACTAAAACTGAAGGTAATAAATCAAGACATCTTGACATTGTTTAGTGAGAGAAACATACAATTAAAAGGTACAAGAGCAACCAGATCAGTAAAAAATAATGTTTGAAATTATTGGAAGTGAATAAGTGATAGCAGCTTTTCTGATAACTAAATCATTTATTTATTAGAGCAGTGTATAATTTAGCTTTATTTAAAGATAGCCACTACATTAGTTTTAGGCTTAAGAGAAAATGCATACACATTGTTTTTCACATCTAGGAGGGGAATAAACAAAAGATAAGATAAGAACAGAGAAAAATTACTGTATATAGGAGCCCAGCTGTAACATGCAGCTTAGCATGGACAACCTTAATTTTAGGGTAATTCATGCCTGTGGGGGCATCTGTCAATTTGGGACAACTGTTCCTATCAGAAAGGTTAAAATTCATTATTTGGAGATGTACATTGTTCTGTGTGTTTGTTTTACTTTAATAAGTTTTGTGGCTGTTCTGCATGTATGTTTGCTTTTCTTGTTTGACGATTTTCATTAAAATAAAAAGTCTTGTAAAATGTGACATAGGTTCAAATGGAGATGACAAGAAACAACTGTATAAAGGATCAACCTGCCAAACATTAGTGGATGCATGTAACACAAATGCTGGAAAAAGACATTTAAAAAATCCGTCATATATAATAGGTGGGAGTAATAATATCTTAGCATAATGGCTACACTAAACACATTATTTTGGAATATGAATGCCCTCATGGGTATAGACAAAAAGGTAAGGGTATTGCATTATATCAAGGAATGCAGAGTACAAATAGAAATGCTACAAGAGACACATTTGGAACACATGAGCATGTGAATTTGATAAATAAAGAATTTCAGGATGGATATTCAGGAAAATATAAAGGATATAAGAGAAGGTAAGTATTCATACTAATTGTTAGAGGAGCTCCAATATGGAAAGATGAGAAAAAAAGATAGTAATTGTAGATTTGTGGTAGTAAGGAGCTACTGGCAAGGGAGAATGATTATTCTGTCATGTATTTATATTCCATCTAAAGCTATTATGTTGCTTAAAAAAATTTGGGGAGAAATAATTAGCTTTCAGCAGGAAATATTACTTATAGGTGTGGAGTGGAACTTGATTTGCAAAAGTGAGAATGTATCTGGGGGACCTAGAAGGGAAAATGCAGCAATGCACATTTAAGGTAACCATTTGAAATGTTGGGACTTCTTAGACCGTGTCCTGAAACATGAAGACTGAATGGCTGAAAGATCGGACTTGTATATAGCAAGTCCAAGATGCCATTTCTTGGAATATTCTCTTTTCTCCCAAGGTATGGCAATCCCAGAGTTTGTATATATAAGTTCAGGGTTGTGAGGGGCTTGCCCTCCACATGCCCCACATGAGGGTGCAGGGGGTTGCCCCCCACAAAAATATGTATTAAGGAGAAAAGCAATTTTCAAAATTTAATCTTCTCCCTAGTTTCTGTCTTTTTTTGGCATATGTCAGTAGGGAGCCACATTTGGCACACATCCAATAACTATTTCAGATCATGTGCAAAAAGCAACTAAGATAAATATGCAGGGTAATGAAAAACATGAGACACTGGCACTTCTCCACCTACTTGTTAAAAAGAGAGGAATTTAAGGAATGGGTAGGGAAATTATTTGAGTTATTAGGAAAGATAGAAATTTCTTCAGAAATCACAGCTAGTGAGTGAGATAAAAATGAAACTGGAATTTGAAAATAGGGTAAATGATAGGAAAAGAGATATGGTTAAGAAGTAACAACAATTGTTTAGAAAGGCTGGCAAAGATTAAAGTATTGCAGAATAAATGAAATTTCACAGAAAAAGAAGAGATGCAAATGCAAACTGTTAAAGAGAAAATAAGGGAGTATCTGGATAATATTCATAAATTTAGAAGTATTGCTGTTAAGCAACTGTTTTTAATAATAACTCCAAAACACAAAGCCACTTAGCACAACAAGTTAAGCAACACAAAGTAGAAAGTGTTACTGCCAAACTTTGGGAGCCTATAATAAGAAAAACAACCAGAGATCATGTAGCAGTATTAGAGATAATTTGGAAATTTTATTAAAATTTGTATAAAGCAGAGAAATGTGGAAAACAAGAAAAAGCACAAATGGAAATATTTATGGAAGACTTATGTATGTCAAGGTTACAGGTAGAGGCACAGGTAGCTGAGGCTCAACAAGTAACAGTTAAGATACTAGATGAAATAAAAATGATGAAGTATAATCAATGTACAAGAAAGGCTCCAGAAAGAGATGGTGGTCCTGTGGAAGTTTAAAAGCTAGGAGGGAGGAAAGTGATAAAAATCTGGAAGGATTTGTCAGCATTTTAAAAGTTAGGGAAACACCAAAATACTGGAAGAAAGCTGTGGTGGCTGTAATACCTAAAACAGTAAAGGCCCATCAGACCCAGCTTCATATAGGCCCATTTCAATTTTAAACTATGATTATAAAGTGTTTATGTCAATAATAGCTAAAAGAATAGAAAAGTGTTGCCAAAATTGGTAGATATGGATCAATGAGGATTTGTGGAGGGGAGGCAAACATTTGACAACATTAATAAAACAATGATGATCCAGAGGGAAGCAGAATGTAAGAAAATACTGCTGTCATTGGTGGATCATGATGCAGAGAAAGCATTTGATAGAGTAAGCTGGGATTTTATGAGTAGGGCAATGGAAGCATTTGCATTAATAAGGTTAGTTAGGATGATATATGAGGGATTGGAGGCAAAAAATAAAGTAGGAAGGTTCCTCTCTCATAAGTTGTGTCTGAACAGAGGAACCTGGCAGGGCTGTCCTCTTTCCCCTTTGTTATTTGCATTATATTTAAAGACATTGGGGTTGGGAGGGTGGCCTAATGGTTAAGGTGTTTGCCTTACAAACACAAGGTACAAGATTTGAATCTCACAGAGGATAATTGGCTAGGCTTAAAATGGCCTGCAAGGGCAGTTACCCTAGTACTAATTTACCCCCACCAGGGGCAGCAATATCCAAGACCTGGTTATTACCAACATGGGCAACTGGTGCTCCACACCAGAGGTCAATTCCTCGTTGGTCAGATCCGACCACAAGCTAATCACCCTAGACATCCACATCCCTCCCCCACTCCCCATTAGGGAAACCACAGTAAAAAATTTCTCGAAAGCCAATTTCATGCTTCTTAAGACAGAAGTGGCAAACTTCACGACACCCATGCTGACGGACAATAGCGGTATGACTGCTGAATCCTACACAAATGCACTTTATAAGCACTTACATGAGTGTATGGATCATGCAATCCCTAACAGAACCAATATGCTATCCTCCAAAAAAAGGAAGCCAATCTGGTGGTCCCCTGCCATAAACAAACTCTACAACAGAAGAAAGAAACTGTTGCAAAAAAGAGTAAAATCCCATGATTGGAGAAACCCCCTGGTCAGCCTCAGTAAGAATCTGAGATCCCTCATAAAATCCTCCAAAGCTAGTTATGAAAACAAAATCACCACTGACTCTAAAGACAACCACAAAGCATTCTATAGCTATGTCAAGAATCTCAATGGCAGCACTCAGATGTGCTCTGAGTTACAGCACAATGGCACTAAATATTCAGAACCAACTGATATTGCCAACATCTTGGCAGATAGGTTCAGTGCTATCTTTACCACCCCCCCCCCTGTCATCCCCTAAAGGGCCCATCTCTATACCAGAAGAATGCAAAGATCCTGTAATCATGGCTGCACAGGTAAAAAACACACAATCCAAAGCCAAGAACACAGCATCCATTGGACCTGACAACATCCCAGGCTGTGTTCTACATGAACGACAGAACGAACTGGCACCCCACCTAAGTACCATGTTCAATCATAGCCTCACCTCAGGCAATGTGCCCACTGAATGGCGCACAGCGACTGTTATCCCACTCCACAAAGGGGGAGCCACCACAGACCCTGGAAACTACCACCCTATTAGCCTAACGAGCCTGGTCTGCAAGGCTATGGAATGTATCATCATGGAACTTATAAACAAGGACATTGGTAATCTCTAAACTCAGGAACCCACCCAGTTCAGGTTTGTAAAAGGCAGATCATGTCTCCTACACCTGATAGACTTCTTTGAAGCAGTCACCAAAGCCATAGATGAGGGTAAGGTGGTTCACACAGCCTATCTAGATCTCGCAAAGGCTTTTGACACCATCCCCCACTCTGGAATTATAGATAAACTCACTAAACTATGTATAAATCCCTATGTCACAAGATGGGTTGCCAACTGGCTCACTGACAGAACCCACACTGTGAAAGTAGCAGACTCCAAATCCAACTTCAGACCAGTGACAAGTGGAATACTACAGAGTTCAGTCCTGGGTCCTCTCCTGTTTGGTATCTACTTCTCAGAAGTACAGGCTAGCACAGAAGGTCTTTGGCTAATGAAGTTCGCAGATGACTGCAAACTAGCAGCCATAATCAAAACTCCAAAAGATGTAGACATCCTACAAAAGGGCCTCGCTGAGACAGATGTCTGGGTGTCAAAGCCATGGCCTCAAGCTCAATGCCAAAAAGTGCATTGTCATCCCTTTTGGTAAAAACTTTGTACCCATGAACTACCACATAGGTGGTAGTCTACTTAACACTGAAAGTGTGATAAGAGACCTTGGGACACAGGTGGACAGTAGTCTCTCCTTTGATAATCACATCGCCACAGTAGTCAAGAAATCCTTCTATGTGGCATACCTCATCACAAAAGGTTTCTCATCCAGGAAAAAAGAGGTCATTGTTCCCCTCTACTCGTCACTCATTAGACCCATTATAGAGTACAATGCCCCTTTTGGTATGTACCTCACAAGGCATCTACAACAACTGGAAAGACCACAGAAATACCTTAGAAAGAGGATTACCAGCCTCAAACAGATGCCCTATGCAGACCGTCTCAAAAAACTGCAGCTGTACTCTGTCGCATATCGTCTACTCAGAGGCGATCTCTGCCTAACACACAAAGCTATGTCAAACCCAGAGCTTTTAGACATGCTCCACTTAAACAAATCCTAATCCCTATGAGCTACACACTCTAGGGACCTAAACCTTGTCACCACAATAAACAGAACATGCTGGAGGGATAGATTCCTGTCCCAGAGACTTCCCATACTCTGGAACAAACTACCTATCTATATCAAACAAAGCTCCTCATTAGCACTCTTCAAGAAAAATCTTGATGATTGGATGGGAGATAGGAAATTCACCCCAGGGATCACTTCTGTGGCTCTTCTCGACAGTGGCACATGAAAATAATTTTCTTGGGTGGCGAAAGCCAGGGTACCTTTTGGCTAGGCTTATATAGGACCTAGGGCCAATAGCCTAGTACCTACTTGTGAACCTATGAAAATAAGGGACTCAGAAATTCAAGGATATAATTGGTATGATAATCAAGAAAGCTTGGTTCTATTTGCAGATGATATTCTCAGTGTTTTGGAACATTCTGAGACAGTTTCAAGTTTTTCGGGATATAAAATTAATGAAGACAAAACAAAAGCAATAGCTGTAAATTAAGTACCCACGCACAAATTGGTTCAGCCATCTCCATATTTATGGGGACACAATACAATTCAGTATTTAGGAGTATGGGTCAAAAAGGATTCTGTTATAGCAGGTAATGATATGTAGCAAGAGACTAAAGAAAAGATAATACAAAAACTGAGAAACTGGATGCTCGTGTTTATGGATACGGATAGCAAGATACAAACAGTAAAAATGTTTTTAGTCCCTTTAGTGTTATATATAGGTCAGGCATATTTTTATCAACCAGAGGAGAATTAGTAGAACTCTATAATTCAAAATGGGAAGGGCTGGCAATGAAGGGGGTGAAATCAAGAAATAAGGAGATTTTGAATGCAAATTCTTAAGGAGAATATTATATTCATAAAGTAGCAGAAAGTATTCTAAGAACTAAGCCAACCTGAGAATGGAGAAAGGAGATTATGCAGAATAGGAATTACTGCAATTAGGGGTTCTGAGAATAGACAAGATGGGCTGGAGTTTACTGGAGAAAGCTGGCAAAGGAGCCAATATATTGGAAACAAATAGCTAGTGAGGTAAAGGTAGTAGAAAAGAAAGAGACTAAGACTACATTTAGACTGCAGGCCAGAGACTGCCTTCCCTCTCAAGGAC
>NC_056743.1:1424495700-1424510700 GCF_019279795.1 Protopterus annectens
TACAGTAGGGAAAAGGGCAAATGTCACCATGTTGGCCAAGTGTCATCATTTCCCAGTTAAACATTTCGGTAGTGTGTAGTTTTAATATAATGACAGATCATTGTGCTGTCATCTTGGTAAAATAAAATTCAGGTAAGTGACAATTCAGTCTATTCAAGTACGCCCATATATGTGTGTGTGTGTATATATATATATATATATATATATATATATATATATATATATATATATATATATATATATATATACACATGTGTGTGTGTATGTGTATGTATGTGTATATATATATATGTGTGTGTGTGTGTGTGTGTGTGTGTGTGTGTGTGTGTGTGTGTGTGTGTGTATGTGTGTGTGTGTGTGTGTGTGTGTGTGTGTGTGTGTGTGTGTGTGTGTGTGTGTGTGTGTGTGTGTGTGTGTGTGTGTGTGTGTGTGTGTGTGTGTGTGTGTGTGTGTGTGTGCATATATATATATGTGTGTGTGTGTGTGTGTGTGTGTGTGTGTGTGTGTGTGTGTGTGTGTGTGTGTGTGTGTGTGTGGGTGTGTGTATATGTATATATATATATATATATATATATATATATATATATATATATATATATATATATATATATATATATATATATATATGATTAATCTACTCCATTAACCATGCAATTAAAAATATCAGAAAACCATAACTTTATTTTAATGGCTGTATAAAGGAGATTATAGTCAAAAAAGCTATTCATTCTGCCATACATGTGAGGCACCATTATTAGAGTGATTTCATGAGCATTGGTGCTACCACCAGCACCATCATAATATGTCAAATTGTGTGCCTCTGTTTTTAGTTTTTATTATAACCCTTAGGCTAGGAATTACAGGAAGTCCCCGAAAGCTGTTGATAAACATTTATTAAAGCTTCACAGAAAGACTTTTGCATTTCAAACCTTAAGACATGTTTATTCAGCTTGCATAAGGGCATATCATGTAGCAATACTAGTACATTTCAATTGCTTGTTGAGCTTTTCCCAGGAAGTTCAGGGAACCATTCCAGAATTTAAGATAGCAGATAAAATAATAAGTAGCAACACAGTACAATAGCAAAACTTTGGCTAAAACTATATTATGTTAGCAACTAAACAGCGAACTAACTTACCAAACAGCATTTCATATAACTTAAGCAGTGACCTGCATTTGCATAATAAAATACAGATTCTAAAATGACAAGAGGAAATAATACATTTTAAAGTGCAACTGTGCACTAAAATTGGAAAAGAATGTTTGAAAATATACAGTTATTCCATGTGCAGTAGTTGCCTGGTGTGGTTATGAATATATGACAGTATGTTCTACTCCAAACTGACAAGATCTGGGGCAGGGGCAGTCATAAGCTCTGGCAAGATCTGGGGCAGGAGCAGTCATAACTGTTGCTTTGTTAGAACTCCTACTGGCCACCCATTAATGAATGTTTTGATGAAACAGGGATTGCATTTTTTACACTCTCGTGGTTTGAAAACTGTCTTCTGAATACAGAAATATCTTGGAACAGTGGGGATAAGGAAGCTTTTCCTTACTCTACATGTTGTGTACTTTTGAGTTAATATATTCAGACATGTGTTGGACTGGTGTAGGCGTGCAGGCGGCTTGCTTGTTTGTTTTTTTTTGTATTGCAGTCAACACAATTTGTATTACAGTCTAACCCTCCCCACTACACAGGATTAGTAGTGACCAACAAAGTTTCAATATTTAGTAATATATCCATTTTCATTTACAGCAGAGACTTACTTTTCTTCTGGCACTGCATTGTTTGGATTCGCAGTCTTGTATTATTTCACCTTTTCCTTTATTCCTTTCTTTCCAGCAACCTAAAATTCAGTACCTTGAATTAATGTGTTTTAGTGTGTCTGGAGGCAGTTTCTCCAAACTTTTTTTTTCATTGATTCCCTTTGATTTCTGTTAGTTGTAGGCCTCCAGTGTAACATTTATGGCCTTTTCTTGTATTATCAGGATTGACATTGGCCATACTGCTTGCATTTTCTGAAAGTTCTTAATGTCTTATTTCAAAGTACTTCTCCCCCACCAACTCACTGTCTCAGCTGTAAGCATGAAGTTACCTGTTCTTCAAGGTCTGCACAGCTCATTTATTTATGAATTACACCTTAAAGTCACCCTGAAATACAAGATTGCGGGGTTTTAAATGTGCAACCACTGTAGCATGGTATTTACAGCATGCAAGAGTTTGCAAATACCATCTGTCACCCAATGTACAGCAGATATACAGAAAAGTTAAAAGACATCCATAAAGGTAGGTATAAGTGTATCAGACCCATCTAACTGTTGCTAGTACCTGTAAACTCTTAAACTAATGTTCATCCTTCCTAACTTCCTTCTTCCCTCACTCTGTGTTAGGGAGGAATAACTTATACTGGTAAACAATGGGCATACGGTATAGAACAGTCCTGGATGGGACACAAGCCCACCACACACACACACACACACACACACACACACACACACACACACACACACACACACACACAAACTTATTGGCAGTTTAGAGTACTTCCAGTTCACCTAGCAGTATGTGGAAAACCTGAAACCCCCATCAAAAGTCTTTACAGATACAGGGATAACATGCAAACATCACAGAAAACACATTCCTGCTAGCTGGAGCTAAACTGGAAAATAAAGTCATGTGATTTAACCAAACACTTTAAGGCATCCAAGCTCTGTTTGCCTTAAACATCTGTTTTGGAAAATTAATCTCCACTACACAGAACTCCCACAAACAAAGTGGCACAGCAGAATATTTTTCAGACTAATAGCATCTCTCCACATCTACCGTATAAGACCAATCACCTGGTCACTCAGTGATAGGACTTTCACAGTCTTCCCTGGTAAAGCAGGGAAATATGAGATCTAAATGAGAGTTAAGCATGAAATTCAGAGGTTAAGACTTTAGTTCTAAAAAAAGTCTGTTTTTTCTGAAAGTCTATTTCACTGCTGAGACATTACACCAAATAAAGATTTAGTTTTTCAGTACAGCTGCTCTAAATTATCACAACATTTTTATTTTGGAAAATTCCTGTGCTGTCTTTGTGAAGACGTCTTTTCCAGTGAGATAAGTTGGTGGAACATTGAGTTGGAAAAGGGGAAGTAAGCATTTATTAAGAAATTAAATCCTGGAATCAGATTAAAAACACAACAATTATTCATTTGATTTATAATTCCAAAGTAATACTTCATTCAGTAGTCCTCTAACTAAATGAAAATAAAATCTGAAAAAGAAAATTACAAAACTGGAAGTAAGGTGAAAAATCCTTCATTCAATCTGAATTCATAGGTGAGACAAATGAATACAGTCGGAGACCATTTAACTTCCCAAAATTTTTCCTTAAAATATTCTTCCTTTGGGAGAGACAGGAAGAAGACAACAGGAAACAAGGACATCCAACAAAGGTATGGACGGATTGTGTAAGAGAAGACCTACAACAATCAGGCATGACTGAAGAAGAAGGTAGAAGTGCGGTACTGAATTGAGAGAGAGAGATGGTGACACTTGACCCAATATGCCGACCCCATTTAGAAAATGGGAAAAGGGGGTAAATTATGTTGATGACGATGATTTACTTCTTAAAATGGCAGCCTGCTTCATATATAGTTTGCAAAAGTTGTAAAAGAAATCTTAATACTGTGTATTATTTGAAAAATCAATTGTATTATTTGAAAAATCATTGATTCCTGCAAGTTAATTTATGGCATTTGTAAAAAAAAGGCTCATGTAGGTGATCCATCACATTATTTATACACAGAAGGAAAAAATATGTATATTGTCATGCAATTAAGCACTGTTTGCTTAGTACTTATTCATAAAAAGTTTAGTACCTTCCTGTCAGCCTGTGAGTATTATTCTTGGCACAATGAGGCAGGGAATGACTTAATGAATAATAAATGCTGTCTTTTGACATTTTAATAATTTTACAATACAGTGGATCGTTTCCATTGGCAGTCACAGATTTAGTAGACCCAGATTGCTCACAGCTTTTCTGAAATTAAATATTTCAGGATGAAATTTGGAATTAGAAGAAAGATTTAGATGGCAATATGCAATATAATTAAACTTTCAAATGAAAAAATCCCTGAAGATGAATGAATCAAAAATCATTCTGCTTTGTGGCTATAGTATTAGAACAAAGCAGAGCAAATTCATTTTAAGAAATAAGGGAAGATAGTTCTGGTTTTCTGTAAGATACCTGATTATATTCCACAAGTTTTGAGAGTTGTGCATAAACATCATATTTTTTTTCCTGTCATGGGACAGATTTCAGCTAGTCTGTTTCCATGCTATTATTTGGAAAGAAGCAAAGGAATTTTTTTTAAAATTAGTCTTATTTCTTGCAATGTTTCCCAAGCTAACACAATATAGCATGGCTAGTCGGGTGACTTGTAGCTGGCAGTTAGAACAGAGGATTAAGGCTCTGGGCTGTTGATGAGTTGCTTCTTGTGGTTAAAGGTACAGAGTTCAGTTCCTTCTACTTCCATTTAGCTTCTGTATGACTCATTCAACCAGACAGTGCTCTCAGGTCACCCCTGATAAGAGACATATGTGTCCAGTCATTTTACCCAATTAACTAATGTATAAAATTAAAAATAAATAAATAAATCAAAAGCCCCAAGTTCACTTGTTAATGGGATACTATGCAGATGATGCTTAATCATGAAACAGTAACAGATCCAGTGATGTCATCACACTCAAAGAAAGGGCATGTGAACAAGACACATCCCAGCAGCCTCTTGGTGTACAGACTCAGTCCACAGTGTGCCTTAGCAGATGATGTGTAATTCAGATATGATGCAGCATAGCATTCCCAGTGGTCAGAACTGAAAAACAGCTGGTAACATCTTCATTGCTTAATATTTACAGTATCAGTCCCTTAGGGAAGAAACCCACATGACCCCTGCCTTCATTTAGGAACCATGGGCTTTATTCCCTTTTCTTGCTCTAAGTTCACAATTGGTACTGCATGTAAAACACCTACAACTGCAGTGGTTCCTTCCCTACCACAATGCTCTGAACTCCATCCTTGCATATTCGGTGGTCATGTACCACTCTTGCCTCCATCTCAGGTAAAGTAACCAATCAGCTGGTAGTTGATCAGCCTTGCAACCACTAATCATAATCCTGAATAACAGTAACTAAAACAACCTAATGAACTAACCCATGCAGGTCTGATGCATAGCTGCACTTTCAGTGACACTGAACTGTATGCTATGCTGCCAAAACCCAAGCAAAACAGCGTCAAAACCCACTCACAACAAAGTAACCCTTGCAAACCAATTGCAGCATACTCTTAGCACAGTAAAAACCCATTCACAACACTGTCTTGACTCACTTTCTACACAGTCAATACCCACTCATAGCAGTCAAAACTCATTCACAACATAGTCACAGTCTATTACTTACCAAGTCACAACTCTCTCACAACAGAGTAAAAACACTCAGAACAGTTGCAGCACAGTTACAACCACTCATAACTCAGCAAAAACCCACTCATAACACAGTAATAACCCACTCATAACACAAAATCCACTCAAAACACTGACAAAACCCAATCACAACACAGTCACGATCCACTTGCAACAAAGCCACAGCCCACTCACAACAAACTCAAAAACTCCTCATAACATAGTCACACCCCTTTCCCAACACAGTAAAACCGCCATTCCAAAAACTTCCTAAATCTGGCTCTGTAAAACTGTATAGTCCTCATTCTTTCCTCTTAAACACAGAAACCCCAGTAATATCCACACCACTAACACGTGTCCTTAAGTTGTCACTAACATCGCAAAATCATTCCACAGACATGGAAGAAAGCAGAGTCACCAGAAACTACAGCTCCTAAGTTAGATATGATGACAAACATGTCACTCTTTTAATCATAATGACTAAAATATGTGAAAAAATGTATATTATGGGCTACCGATTTATAACAATAGGGACCTACTCCTAAATCATGAACAATGTGGCTAAAGAAAAAAAATATTGTACACTCTGGTCTGCAAATGATGTAATCAACTACAAAAATGGTCATGACTTTTTATAAGGAATAACATTTAAAAACTTTTGTAAAGCATTTTAAAGTGTCAAACACAGCATCCTAATACAACACATTTGAAACAGTTTTATCTGAAACAGGGAGCCTCTCAAGGATCAGCCCTGGGACCTCTGCTCTTCTCCGTATTATCTCTGACCTAAAAGCCACTCTCTCAAACATAAATATAATCCTGTCCAGAGACAACATGATCATCCTATGTAATGGTAGCTCTGTGGCAAAAAATATTCAAGACTACGTTCAGGATATGCTGTATTACATACAGCTGTTTATACTCAGCAATTTCATAATCATCTTATGGAATATGGAACACCCACTTGTTGCTACCCTATAAAGCCTTAATAATACAAGGACTTAATTATCAAAGCTACATCTAACACAATCCCAAATCACCATTATCATTATCTGCAGACCTCTTTTTCCATTTTGTACATGGGATTGGAGTAGTGCATCAGCTGACACAATCTCTCTCAATTCAGAGACATTCTCCTACCTTATTTGATAGTGACCGGTGTTGCTTCTTAGCCTGCTCAGTCTTTTTTATCTCTTACTTATTCTTGGCCTCCTTTCATTTGAAAACTTCCTTGACTTCTGCAGTCCTGCACCAGCATTACTTCTTCTTCTTCTTTCGGCTTTTCCCTAACATATCTTATTTCCATACCTGTTTTGGCCACATATCTGTTCTATCATTTTTACATATACTATTGTGCAGTAGTGTAGCTAGGGTGGGGCTAGAGGGGCAACTTCTCTAGGTGCAAAGTGTTGGGGGCATGATCAGTCAATCACAATCTTTCTTTAATGCAACAATGACTTTTAGAAGCCTGTATTACATTTGCAGTCAAACCTGAACACTGCAGCACTCAGGTTGCTTGGTCCTAACTCAGTTTGAAAGTAAAAAAAATAAATAAATAAATAAATAAATTATATATATATATATATATATTTTTTTTTTTAATCAAAGTGCTTTAGCACTCCATGCAGGCAAGGTGTAGACTGTAGCAACTATTTTCTATGCTTGTAGCAAGCAGTTTGCTACAATTTAAGAAGGAGAGCTTTTTTTTTAACTAAAGCATGAGAGCTACAGTTTAAAAGAAGAAATTATGTTGAAGGGGGTTGGGGTCATTACACAGAAATCAGAAATGAATGGCCGGGGCAGTGGGTTATGTCATGCATCTGGCCATCTGGCTGGTGTGCCAGTAAAGGGAACTCCTGTGTTATTTTTTGCTCTGCAATGGAAAAGCTGGGGGAGGTGTAAATCTATCTGTGATAAGCCAATCGCTTTTAATGTATCAATTGGCTTATTACAGAGAAGTGCTTTTTTGGGGGCTTTTCACTTGAAGAGCTGAGGGGTTGGGGCACTTGTTGAACCAGCTATACTTCCGCCATTTTGAGACATGACTGTTCTTCTCCTGCTCCATCTATTTCCTCTGCTTCCTCAGGTGTGAGAACCATGAGTATTTCCTTGAATGCCTATGCTTACATGATAGTTAACTTAAAGGTTTTTAGATTAGTCTCTGCTGACCTTAGAGTTTTATGCTAGGGCCATCAATTTCATTAGGAATGAATTTGCAGTCCCTGATTTAACCCCAATGTCCACTGCTTACTGGGATGAATTTTATCTATGTTGCATGCTGACCACTTTTGTATGTAATTTGAGAATGCCTGTCTTAGCAAACCATGTAGTCACCAGTATTAAGCCATTTGCCTCACAGATGTCTGGCAAGACCGCTCTGTCATAATGCCTTTTGCTCTAGCCATATGAACCCAAGTAACACATATGTCCTAATCTGGACATCTTGATATCAGCATTTAGAACCTCCATTATCAAGACCATCTCACTTTGTCCTGCTTTATTGAGGAGATCCTGCAAATAAAGCCTGGATGTCCCCATTTCCTTGCCATCATAGCACTGCTGTGGGGTATAGACTGGTAAGAAAGAGAACCTTATGAAGACAGTCATGGATATCATCAGAATCAATGTCAAATTCACACAGTCAAACTCCAGTGTAAAGACAGGGCAGTCTCGATAATTTCAAAGTTCTCACTCTACTATTAGTCCCCCCCTTGTAGAGTAGGAAAGAGGTCAAGAGACTTTGCAGCACTGCCTTTCTACCTTGTCTCAGGACAGGATGTCGAGCGGCCTTCTTAGTTTCATGACATCCACTTCTAAGCTGTATCCTGTTAGTGAATCAAAATTCAGAGTAGCAATCCTTAGTTAATTTTTTGTAAACTGACTTTATGGAAAATGCTTTTTTAATTCTTTTTTTTTTGTGATTTATTTTCAGCATTCATTGCACTTACATATAAACTCTATAACTTCGAGTAGCTCCTTTTGGAGTTTTCATGACTCCAGCTTTCAGTTTGATGCAATAATAGCTGGACAATTGAGCATTAAGCATGGCAGTTTCAAGAAAACTTGGCAGCAAACTTATGTTGATCATCTGTTCAGCACCCACTCTGGTCAAGCAGATATTAACCTGCACTTCTAAGACCTTCTCTCTTCTGGTTCTCAGGCTTTGAAATTCCTGTCATAGTTTGGGAACCACTAAACCTTAAAGCTTTCAAAACAAACGTATATAACTGCTAGGACAGGATGATACTTATAAATACAAAGTGACATCAAATTACCATAATTTTGACCTGAACTGAATGAAAGTCTTCATTGTATACAATAGCAATTTGTTTTTTTCTTTTTTTATATATATTATGTTTTTTATTATTTTCATGTATTTCTAGTTGATATTCTATCTTTAATTTTAATCTAAGCTGATCATGTTAAAAAGGAATTTGTACTCTTTCAGTAGTGCTCAATGCCACCAAACTAGTGGAAAGTGTGGACAGAAAGCATTCAGTTAGATATAACCATGGTGTTGGGACCATGGTGAGAACAAGCCCTTTACAGCATGCACATCTAACATAATAAATGACATAACTTTTTTTCTGAATCCTTTGAAAGTAATGGTTCATTCATAGATGTAAAATGTATCCATTACTAAATTTCAACAACAAGGTCTAGATGCATTATATCATATCATATACAGTGGATCCATTGTTTTATGTTCTGCATCAAGGACTCAGCAAATGAATAGTATAAACCGTGTATTATGGCTGCCTCGACCATTCTATCTGCAGATCTATTCTGAACCAGCACAGCCACTATTCTGTGTGGACCATCTCAATGCACTGTTCATGTGAGTAGATCTAAATAGGTGACTTTGATTGTTTCACATGGAAATGATGGGGCATACAGTGTTATAAATACTACAAACCATACAGGCAGAACATCTGAATCAAAATAAAATTGAAAAATGATTGATAGTTGCATATGTTCATTGGTTTTTACTAGGCAGACAGTCTACATGACCATACACAACCTAACCATGAAATTTAAAGTTTAGTCAGGTCGATTTGTCATCTTGCTTGAGGAGTACATACTGCTTACCAAAGAGTAAATTTGTATGTACCCATCCAATCATCAAGGCAGAATTGAAGGAGACCAATGTGTTATACTGTTTGACATTATATTACTATAATAGGGCACTCTTTGTGTGAGGAACCTCTCTCCAAGAGATGTTGTTTATGTTGTAATGAAGGCTGAGGCAAAGTCAGATATCCAATTTAATATCATTTGCACTGGAATCAGCATGAATTTGAGGTGTACAACTGTATCATATTAGATGTCAGTTATTCATCATAGCAGGAATACCAGATTCTGAACCTATAAACTCTGAACATAGTCACTTCTGCTTCCCTTGCTAGCTTTAATATCTTGATGTAGAAATGATAGTGAGGTCATTTCACAGACATAACCTATAGATTGCCCTATTAGTCTGAATTGAAAAAAAGCACAGCAATTCATCCACTGGTGGCTTGCAGGAAATAGTTTTTTTTTTTTAAAGTTCATATTAATTCCTTCCCTGCCTCTGTATAGCTTGCAATAAATATGAGTAATATCTATCAGTAAAACACAACAGAGTGCAAACATCTGTAAACAACAAAGCTGTGCTCTTGTCATGCATAGTTCCCACAGCAAAACGAAGTCATGTCCACAGTTGGTAGCATTGTTTTTTTGCATGGAAACTGTCAGAAAGTCATCTGACTTTTTATCTGGAGCCGTGGTTTCCACTACTGGTAAATGCTACTTTACAAATGTTGTACAATCTCTGTGATGTCACAGAAATAACACAGCAAGAACTAGAGCACTTTATTCATTTCAAAGAATATTCTCATTCCACACACAATGATTCTGT
Source organism: Protopterus annectens (assembly GCF_019279795.1). Lineage (NCBI taxonomy): Eukaryota > Metazoa > Chordata > Ceratodontiformes > Protopteridae > Protopterus > Protopterus annectens. The sequence continues at coordinate 1,424,506,046 of NC_056743.1, forward strand.
TATTTATTGTCCAGCTTGCTGTTTAAAAACAGGCAGCTTCAAAGCACAGTGCATTCACTTTAGTTAGCTTTTATCTGAATGTCTGACTCTCTTAAAGCTCGTAGCTTAGCGTGCGTAGTACAAGAAATGGTCCTTCATAAGGCAAGGCACATATGGAGGACTGAAAGGACAGAGGCGCTCGTGAAAGGAAACATGCTCACTGGGACACTGATGTTTCCAAAATAATCCATCTTGGCCACTCAGGCTCCATGCCTATGATGAAGGCTGCAACATGTTGTAAAATGTCTCCCTACATACTATGTGCAAGTAAAAAAACAGGATTTTAGAACCAGTATTTGGACTCTGTATGTCACTGCAATGAAATAATTAAGTATTTTCTCCTGCCAATATGGCATGAAGCTTGATGACACAAATTACACACCGATTCCATTAGTATAACATACCATAAAGAGAATAGTTGTTTGCTTCAAAAATCAAGTTAGAAGTGTCCCCCCAACCAACCAAACTGCAGAAAACTAAGATATAAAATGTATAATAACATCTGAGTTACCTCTTGATGTAGTCCCATAGAATGAGTACTTTTGGTTATGTCTGTTCCTAGGCCATGCCATATATGTTGCTAATGTGACACAGTGTTCCCAGGCCAAGTCATATATGTTACTAACGTGACATAGGTCTTACAATACAAAAATGAAATGCCTAAATCTAGAGGTAAATTCTGAACAGCATAGGTCTTACAAAATGCCACGTGAGTTTAAACTCAATGCTTTCATCTTTTGCTAATGAATCAATCAGTCAGTCCCCAAAACTGGGTGCTTTTCATTTCACTCTGTCAACAAAACATGCACACATTCATGTATAAAATAATCTGTCCCTACACTACATAAAACCAAATATGTAAGAGTGAATAAAGAGAATACGATGTATTACATTGTGTGAAACAGCATTAAATACATTTGTATAGCGATGGCAGTTGCTTGTACCTGCAGCTGAAAACGTGGCCTTATGGCATAGCTGTGTCATGCTCTCTTTTACAAATTCCTGTATGCCATTCTCTACCCTTCTCCTTTTCAATCACATAATCAGATTAGAATGGGGAAGGCAGCCCTTGATTGCAGCATTGCACCTTCTTCTTCTTCTTCTGTTGGCATTTTCCCGGTTTGGGGTCGCCACGGCGGATCACCTGTCCGCTCATGATTGGCAGTGGAGTTTTACGGTGTCGAGTTGCCAGCCCGGCACCCAACCTTCCACAGAAGGCACATACACACACGCACTCACGCCAAGGGCCAATTTTAGAGTGTCCAATCCACCTACAGCATGTCTTTGGTTTGGGATGTGGGAGGAAACTAGAGCACCCAGAGGAAACCCACACAACCACAGGAAGGACATGCAGACTCCGCACAAAAGGCACCCCAGCCGAGGATCGAACCGGAGAACCACTTGCTGTGAGGTGACAACGCTAACTGCTGCACCACCATGGCCGCTCATCACTAGAAGACAATCTGATAAACAGAAATGGCTTGGAGAAAGTGTTTACTGAAAGCATTCAAGTTTTCTCAACTGGGAGAGTTACACAGATATAAAAATAAAAATAGCACTTACTGATAGCACAGGCATCTTGGCATGACTAACCTTTCTTTTTGGTTATCTTTAGCCTGTCTGTGTAGCTGTCAACTTAGAGCTTATGTTCTTATTAGGAAGCAAAAACTTCAATATTTGAAAATGTACATAGTTTTGTGTGTTACTGTAAAGTTCATAGGTTTTAGGAGGGTTTTTTGGGGGGTTCAAAAAAACGAGAATGAAGTAACGCCAATAAAGAGAATAAATTGCAGCTACCCAAGAACCTCCACACTCACGATGTGCCTTGAATACACGATAAACACCACCAAAGCGTACCGAAAATTCTTTTATTGACCTAGGTTTCGTTCATCCACGAACTTCATCAGAATACATTCAAATAATCATTCATTGCATATTTATATCATTTGACTCATTCTTAATTGATTAATTGTCTCAAATTCCCTCCTTTTTTATGTACTAATTTAAAGGGGTAATGCTATATGTTGTTACAAAAACTTGCATCACATCATATTTATACATTCTTTACCTTCTCATTGTTATAAATACACATAATGAATTAAAATAAAGTAAATTAAATTATATTAAACTACCTAAATAATAAACTAAAATTTATGTTGTCATAAAAACTCATCTGTGTGTGTGTGTTTGCCTATTTTAAAACAGTAACCTTTAACTATTAATTATAACACCCACATGCCCTCATTTTTATATTCCAAATTCCCCCTTCACGTACAGTTTGGTTGGCCCAATACAAGTGTATAATGTAAACTTCCTTGTAACATCCATTACTCTATCCGTACAATAATATGCATTTTGTAGTTTGTTTATTTTATCAAAAATATACATGTTGAATATCAATTGCTTATTAATTTTGCAATATTTATAACTTATGCATACTTGACTTCTTATTTATATAAATATATGTACATATTCTTTGTTCATTAGTACCACTCTTTCCTCTAATGTTCATCACTTTTATACCAGCAAAAATAATTACCCATGTTTCATGTTTATCTACCAATCTCTTATTCATTCTTAAGATGTATCCTAACTGCAAGTATTACTAAATACTCATAAATTTATACTCCATTTATATTCCATTTATATTGTTTATTCTTAATACGGGCAAGATTGTTGAATATTCATTTAATCCTGGACTAACATATGAATTTAATCCTATTTGCCATCTTAGCTCTTCACAATCTACATGATACTTTGTAATTCTTCCTTGTGGATCTTGTTGTATTTGATTGATAACACTAAATTTAAATAAATGATTCTTATTGTCTATAATGTGTCTTGCTAAAGCGTTAGTAGTTTTTTTATGATGTATATCTAGTAGATGTTCTTTAATTCGATCTCTAAAGTACCTATTAGTTTTTCCTACATAAAACGCTTTGCATAGTTGACATAAAGCCACATAGACCACATTTTTTGTATAACAATTGTAATGTCCTTTAATATTAATTTTGCTATCATTCACTAACAATACATTATTTGTCTGATGTATATGTCTACATACAGTACATCTCCCACATTTATAGTTCCCTTTTTGTCTATTCATATTCATATCTATAATGCTATTATGTTCCAATAGCTTTTTAAATGATGGATTCTTTTTATATACAAATTTTAATGGTCCTTGAAAAAATTCCTTCCATATGTTATTATTTATTATTAATTCCCAATTTTTCCTAATAATCTGTTCTATGTGTTTGTACGAATCATTATAGATGGTAATATAAAAAGGAATATTGTTGTGCTGTTTAATATTATCTGTATTAAATGTATCTTTATTTTTTATTAAATTGTTACTGCCAGATACCAAAATTGATGTGTATATGCCTTTGTGTCTTTTTTCCTTCACTTCGTGACATATTTGTTCACAAAAACTTACCGGATACCCTCTATTTGTGAACAATTCCATGATGTACTGTAATTCATGGTGAAAATCTATTTCATCACTGACCATCCTGGCAGCCCTGACCATCTGTCCCTTAACAATGGCCTTTTTTTGATGGTCAGGGTGCCAGCTGTCAAAATGTAAATAGGCATTTGAAAATGTAGCCTTTCTGTGAATCTTTGTTTTCAAATTTTTTGTTTGTTCATCTAATATGATGTTTATATCCAAATATGTTATATTATTTTTACTATATTGATGAGTAAATTTCAAAAATCTAACCGTTGTGTTGATGTATTCCAGAAAGGATTTTAAAGTATTTTCATCATTATTCCAAATAATAAACACATCATCAATGTATCTAGTGTACATCTGTATGTGTTGGTAATATACTGATTGAAACAAATAATTATTTTCCCAGTAACTCATGATTAAATTGGCGTACATCGGGGCGCATGGTGCCCCCATAGCTATTCCACTTGTTTGTTGATAATAGCTACCTTCAAAAAATAAATAATTGTTTTTAAGGACCATCTCCATCAAATTAATTAATGTATTAATTTTCTCTTGTTCATACAATTTTGTATCAAACAATTGCTCTTCTAGCCATATTAAACCTATATCATTTGGGATGCATGTATAAAGATTGCAGACGTCTATTGTGACAAATATACATTCTCCTTCTATTTTGATTTTATTTAATCTATCCAAAAAATCCCATGAATCTTTAATAATATATGTAAATTTTGTCATGCTTTCTTTGAAATGATAATCCAAGTAATGACTAATATTGCAAGTTTTACTTCTTTTTCCATCTACTATAGGTCGAAATTGTAGATTGTTTAGGCCTTTGTGTATCTTTGGAATTCCAAAGATACCACTAATTATTGGGTGTGCATTTTGAAAATAATCATGTTCTTTTTCTGATATTTCTCCCTGATATAACATGTCATCCATTGTTGTATCTATTCTCTTAAAGGCTATATTAACCTGATTCTTACTTACTTCCTCATAAGTATCACCCAATAACATGTTGGTCATATAATTGCTATAATCATTACTTTCAAGTATGACCATACCATTACCTTTATCCGGCCTCATAATTCTTATCTTAGTATTTTTACTTATTTCATCCAAAAGACGTTGTTCATCTCGTGTCATATTATAATGCATT